>NW_004524932.1:950748-953947 GCF_000260255.1 Octodon degus
AGGAAAATATATCTTAAGTTTGTGGAGATAAGTGGGTAAAAGAAACGCAATTCTAAGTTCTCACCCACCTCATCATGGCTGTGAAATAGTTGAGAAAAACAGTAATGTCACGTTTGCTGATGAGCTAAGCCTGCAAACTCCTGGAGCTGATGCCATCACTCCCATAGTGAGTAAATACATTGCTTCCTACGTAGGAATAACTAGTCAGAAGCAATGAACACCAAGAAAAGCAAAGCCAAGATGCAGCCTCGCATCAACCATGGCTTAATTCATGCATTGCAGAGCAGCTGCTGTCCTTGTACCTCCTCCTGTGCATGGAGAGTGAAGGGCAGGATACAGTGGAAACACGAAGACAGGCTTGAACTCGGGACCCTGTGCTTGCCAGGTGGGCGCTTAGTCTGCTGAGCTATCTCCCCCGCTGTTGTTGTTTTAAAGAATACATCCTGTTTCACTTAAGCTTTTGGTGTTGAGGAACACTCTGAAGCATCTCCAGACAGCTCTGTGGATATTTGCATGCCAGAAGAATATACAATAAAAGATTTTAAAACTTAGCATGGTCTTTTTTTTTTTTTTTTTTTTTTTTTGTATTCAGTACAGGATCTACAGGGTCTCACTACACAGATTGGACGTGCAGTGATTCTCCTGTTTTTAGCTTCCCAAGTGCTGGGATTACAGGCACACAGCAGTACGCCCAGTGCCAACCACTGTCTCCTAGTGCCCTAGGGAGGGAGATGATGATTGTCCTGAATTCAGTGAAAAATTTTAGGAACACATATAAATGATACACATGTGCACGCAGAGTATTGAACACATTAACATTAGATTTACTAGATGGTACAAAAAGCAAATAGAAACCTAGTAACTGATGCAGATTTACAAAAGTAAACATTATTTCAAGTGGTATCGCACGTATTCATATGTCCTCACATATAAGTATTACGTACTGTATAAACACGTGTATATGAAATACACATTTACATATAGACACAGAAAATGTATGCACACTGTTTCAAGGTGCACCAATCTCATTATATTGTGTTTCCTCTCTGTGAATTACCGGTTCTTTTTACCTAACTTTCACAGAGAAATCCTTATTTTCTTTTGATCCATCATATCTGCTCATGCCGACCAAATAGCTCAGCGGATTAAAGCACCTGCAAGCAGAAGCAGGGGCTGAGGTTCGATTCCAGGCCTGCTGGGCCTGCCCTGCCCCCGGAGCACACTAACATGGCCATTGAGGCTGGGCGTGGTGGCGCATCTCAGCTCTTGGGAGGCTGTAAACAAGTGGATCACTACAAGTCCAATCTAGTAGTGAGACTCTGGACACCCTGTAGACCCTTCCATAAAATAAAAAATAAAATCATATCGCTCATCTTATTTTATTCCATTTCATTTCCTTGATTTTAATTACTAAACTGAATTTAGAGAATATGATAGCCCACATTCAAGGGTGAGAATCTTCTTCTAGCACAGATATACAAGTGATTTCCACTTAAAATGCACATGGAGATGTAAGCTAAACACTCCTTTTTGGAGACTTTAGTTTCCTTGTATGTTTTACTTTTAAATATAAAATTATGCACGTTGCTCAATGAACAGCAGATGTCTGCTAAAAAACGTCTTCCTCCCTGTGGTGATCTGTGTTATTTCCTATTGTTGATAACAGAACTATCTTTTAAAATATAATTTTAAATTTAAATATAAATGTTTTGCAATGTACATGTATATTCAGCAAAACCTGCGTTTAAATCAAGTATCCTTTTTGCCTTGTTTTTAACATGCTGCCAAAATCCTATAAAAAATCAGAAATAACTTGGGACTGTGAGATTGGCCAAATAAAATATTATTCCCTAATAATACAATCAGATATATGCTTATATGAGTATATAAAAAGGTTTTTATTTTGCTCGTCATTTAAATATCTTAATTTTTTAATGTTAAACTCATTATAAATAATTTTAAGAGGCTAAAAATAAGTATAAATAATATATGTCTAATTCTCAACATCTTATTGCAATTGGAAGTTATTTATAGATAACCAATAAATTACTGTAAACCTTTATTGAACTTATTTAATAGAAACCATAAAATTTTGCATTGAAAGATGTAAAAGTGGTAAGAAAATAGAGATGAAGAATTACAACTAAAATTGTGATTTAGATATTGTCATGGATGTAATTTGTAATAGTTTGGTAAGAACAATATTCATAAATATTTGGAGAGCACTTGAAAATGCTGCCCATAGATTCTCTACAGAAATTCCAATAGTTGGTACATATGTATTTTGTTTACTTATCTTAATGAAGAAGACAGGTATGCTTTAATTTAAAAATGTGCCCTTCTCAAATGGACTGACAGTTTCAGTTAATTTATAATCTATTTTGAAAAATAGGCTATCAGAGTGATTTGTAAGATATGAAGGTAGTTCTCTAAAATTGGATTTGTGCTGAAAGTTAAGATAGAACTGACTTAGGATGTTTGCTCTATTGTTATGTGAATTTGGGTGCAGAGATAATATACTTGCATGACTTTTAAGCTTCATTTCTGTCTCTGAGTCTCAGTTTCTCTATGTCTCAAGCAGGAATAATAATCTAATTAGTGTCTTCAATGAACAATTTTCAAATATTTCTAAAAATATTTGCAACATTTAAGTGTGTTTTAAAAATAAGATAATGATTCCAACCCATAATTGTAAAATTTTAATTTATTTAAAATATTTTCCCTAAGCATGCAGATATGGTATGGGCAGAATTATCTGAGATAATTTTTTTTGCCCTTAGACGTGACAGTATTCTGGAAATTGAGTAATTGAAAGTATAATAGATTAAGAGGCCAAAGCTTCCTGCATTATGCTGTGATCAAAAGAAGAGCATGGGTTTATTTGTGGAGATCAGAAATAAGGAAGGCCTGACACTAAGAAAACTTCATTTCAGAGAGAATCTGTTGAGCACATGACCTCAAGGACAAATGAACAAATGCTTATGTCTACAGATAGTACGCTTTGAGAGATGGCTTGTGAGAGGTTGCGAACTCAGTGCTTCAGGTACACAAAAATGAGTCACACAGAACAAAGAGTAAAAGTTTATTTATTTTTGGGGGGATGAGGAATTTTGTACACACATCTTAAATTTTCAAAAAAGTGATGATACATTTTGATACATTCGTTTGTATACACCATCAATTAAGAGAGCCTGTATAT
>NW_004524932.1:955944-957249 GCF_000260255.1 Octodon degus
AAAAATTCTAACATTTGTGTGGAACTGCAAAAAGGATCTAAATAACAAAGACACATTGAACAAAACAAAAACAAAAACAAAGCTAGAAACTTTATTCTACAACCCTGACTTCAAAATATATTTTAAAGGTATAGTAATCTAAACAGCATGGTATTGGAAAATGAAACAAACATATACATCAGTTGAGAATAAAGAGCTTGAAGTAAATCTGCATATATACAACCAACTGAGCATATTCATGTCTCTAAGCAGTTACAAAATTCAATTCAAAATTTATTGAACACCTAAACATAAGATATAAAGTTAGGAATGTAGTAGTATAAAACTATGAGGAATGCTTTAGGACACTGTAAAATGTAACACATTTGGGAGCAAATTATACAAAGCAAAAGGAAATACAAAAAGCACACATGACGTTGCCTAGAAGCAAAGTCTCCTGTAAATCAAAGAAAGGACACATGAGAAGTGGAAGAAGCACGTGCCAATAGACTTTCAACGATGAGTTACGTTTCAGCATCCATAAGGGATTCCGAAACTTGAGAGAAATAAGTATATAAGTAGCTGGATCACAAATAGGCAATAAAGCTAAATAGCTACTTTTTGTAAGAACTTATGACCTATAATTATATTTCTTCAAAGAAGACATACAAATGCCCTATAATTATAGGAATAGTAGGGCAGTTCAACAGCAGAGTGTCTAACTAAATTGACAGTACTGCCCAGAGTCTTTGAAGAAAGTGTGCTATGAAGGTACAGGTGTGGCAAAAGGAATACTGGTTGGAGAAACTCGAAGTAGTGAATATCAGAAAGAAATTCTGTAATCTTGGGAACATAGACGATATTTATAGTAAAATTGTACCAGATGAGCTTCTTGTAGAGTCCCTAGGTACACGCCGATCGTTTGCCATCACAGATCAGCAACTGAGAGTCAAGGAGCTATAATGTAGAAAGAGTTTGCTAAGCTTATAAACGCTTGTAATCATGAGAGGATGTGAATTCTGAATATAGAGGGGAAAAGACTGTGTTCTCAAAATCTAAACTTCAAAATTTTCAACTTAAGTCAGCAATATTAAACCAGACTACATAAATTATAAATTTCTATGGCTCTATGGGGAATTTATGAAGTTGACCATTTTAGAAACATAATTATATTATACTCTCTTAAGCTCTACAAAATATGCTATATTTTGTAAGCCAGTAAGTGCCTAAATCTTAATGTACATGTAAATTATTTATACTATTGGTGAAAGTATCACCATACGCTGTTAGAATGCATTAATTTCACCCTGGTTAACTGGATTTACT
>NW_004524932.1:958054-960283 GCF_000260255.1 Octodon degus
AATTGCCAGGAATATAGCTCAGTGGCACAAGCGCCTGTCTAGTAAGTGCAAGATCCTTAGTTTGATTCCAGATACCCCCCAGCCACACACACAAATTAAACATGACACTAAATTTCAATCAGTAATTTTTTTCTAAAATTTTATATTTGAGCAAAGAGATGTAAAAAAAACCTTGTAATTCTCCCTTTTAAGTGTTATAGAAAATGATATATTAATCTGAAATAATATAATAATTAAAGTGATACTGTAATACTATATATATTATTTTTGATATTATGTTACATAATATATAATATTTTCTACAATATAATGATCTTATGCACCATTTTGTCTCCAAGCGTATGCTTTATTTATTCATTTGTTTATTTTGTATTTTAGTGCCGGGTCTGCAGGGTCTACAGGGTCTTGCTGCCCAGATTGGATTTTTAGTGATTCTCCTGTTTTCAGATTCCCAAGTGCTGGGATTACAGGCACTCGCCATCATGTTCAGTCTCAATTGCTGTCTCAGTGCACTTTGGGGACAGGGCTGGTAGGGCGGGCCGGGGATTGAATGCCCAGCCCCTGCATCTGCCTAAGCATGCGCTTTAGTCTGCTGAGCTATCTGGCCAGCCCTTTGTAAGTGTAATTTTAAAACACATTGTAAATTAATTTCTTTGACGTGGTGTTTGAAAAATAATGAAAAGGAGAGAAGTGCTCAGGGACTCCCGAAGGTCTCTTATAATGTCATGCATGTGATGTTCCTTTGATCAACATGTGCCCCAGAGGAGTGCTACAGATGAACCTACAGTAACACATCGTGATCTCCTGAGGTTTCTGCTGCATGGTAGGCTTCATTCTTTGCTGTTGTTTTCTTTTATACCAGCAGCCAAACTCAAGACCTCACACTTGTCAGGCAGGTACTTTGCCTCTGAGCTATATATCCCAGGCCCTGTGGTTTCTTCCGGAGGTTGCAGAGTCTGTGTCTTGGAATTGTGACATAGATCATAATTAGAGTGGTGTGAAAAGTTGTTGCACTGACTTAATGATCCTATATCCTAAGCTGCTCATTCCTCACCCATCCCTCTGCTGGCAAGTGCTGACCATTTTACTGTATCCTTGCTTTGTCTTCTACAGAATTTCATGTATCATTGAAATAATGCCATGCAGTGCCTTTTAAGATTACCTTCTTCCATTTAATAATATATTTGTGCTTATTATCATTTTTTTTCTGCTGGTGATTGAACCAAGAACCCTCACCTTGTCTTATGTCTCTAGGCTCCTGCTCCATTTCTTTTCTAGTGGCTACAGAGTCCCTAAGGGCTGCTAAGATGTCCCTATGGGACTCTGTAATATCCTCTTGCTTCAATCTCGAGTGCTGGGATTATAGCTGTGCTCCTCTGAACCCAGCTATATTTGTGTGTATTCTGTGTATTTTCATAGTTTAACGGCTCATTTCCTTTTTGGCTCTGGATAATACACCACTTGTGTGAATGTACCAATGTTTATCTATTTACTTGCTTTCTTTTCACTTCTTAGCTTTGATGATTCTGAATAAAAGTTCTGCGATCAACTGTGTCCAGGTGCTTGGGCAGCACATGTTTTCAAATTCTCTAGATAAATAACAAGCAGAATGTTTGCTACATCGTGTGTTGAAGAATGTTTATAGCTTAGTGAAAAATCGGCCACCCTCTGTCCGAAGTGTGTATATCACTACACAGGCCCTCGGACAGCAAGGAGAAAGGCTGCTTAGAATTCCCGCCAGCGGTTATCGCCAGTTTTCTGGATTGCGTCCACTCTCATTACTGCGTGGTGATAGCCCATTTCTGTTTGCTCTGAATCTCTCTGATGATAAATGGTCCAGAGCATCTTATCATGCGCTTATTTTCCAATCATAGATTATTTTTAGTGAGATGACCATGAAGGCATCTATTTTATTTTTGCTGAATTTTAGGTAGTCTTTGTATATTTCATAACATTTTCTTTTTTAACACACTTTTCAAATACTTTATCTGAATACAAGGCACAGGCCTTTTACTCTCATTATCTTGGCTATCTTTTGCACAGTGCTTGTTAATTTTCATACAATTCAGTGGAATTTTTTTTTTTCACATCTTTCTTTAGTAAGTTAGACCGTCTTTTTTGTTTGTTTTCTGAAAATGTGTCATTACCTGGGGTTTTCTCTTGTCTACAAGAAATTTAATAAATTTTGCAATTTGTAGTTACATATATTATCTATTTTGAATTTTTTTT
>NW_004524932.1:971701-975944 GCF_000260255.1 Octodon degus
AAAAAAAAAAAAATATTAAAAAAAAAGAAAAAGCAAATTCACATCAATCTATTTTAAAAAATGAAAGTAAGTATAGTTAGAAAGTAAGTAGTGTTAGTTTAGAACATTTGCTGACTTTCTTAACAAAAGTCAATTCCTTAAATAATGCAATAAAGTTTTAAAAAACATGTAAAATTTAGACAAGTAATATTTAATCCAAATGATACATTATATATCAAAGAACTACAAATCTGAATAAAGCATAATAAATATGCAAGTTCTCTCAGAGAAGACAATAATTTTGTATTTATATAAATTGAAAATCTGCATAAATTGATAGGCAGATAGGATAAAACATATTATTATAAATAATTTCAATTCTTTGAAAATCTAACACTAAGAAGTTTTTTTAATGAAAAATAACCTGAAAAGAAAGATAACCTGATTCTGAGTTACATGCAGAAATTCACCTAGGAAACTGATACATCGCGGTCCACTCGAAGGTTCAGGAAACCACAATATACTAATAGTAAATGTTGATATGTGAGAAAGATTTGCCCTTAATATGTTGGGTCATTAGCATGACAAATAGAGGAAAATTGCTACTTTGATTTCATATTGCAAAATCAGCAGTAAATATGTTTCTACTGCTTTTCCTTAAATATCTGTAAAAATAAGACTAGCAATTGCACCTGTTAAGCTGAAAATATTTATTTCTTAAACACATGATTTTGGTTGTGATCATTTTTCTCAGTATGCATTTTATTTCATAATTAAAAGTAAGTGTATCCAGTGCTAACTATGTAAGGAAAATTCTCAGTACATCTCGTTCAAGCATTCTCATTATTGTTGTAGCTTTAATTACAGCTAACATTACCTAGTCAACAATATAATCTTGGAAAAATCATAGATATATGTATAGGCTTCTTATTTTGTAACAGCAAGTACCTATTCTATTTTATATAATATAATATTTTTTGTGCGTGTATTTTTTGGGAAGAGCCTACAGGGTGTTTAGGGTCTCACTACCACATCAGGCTTGTGGTGATCCCCCCATTTACAGCCTCTCAAGAACTGAGATTACAAGCATGTGCCAAGAAGCCCAGTCTTGAATGCCATCTCCGCATGTCTCAGGGGCGGGGCCAGCACTGTAGGCCCCGGGGATCAAACTCTTGGTCCCAGCATCTGCTTGCAGGTGCTTTAACCTGCTGAGCTATTTGTCCCGTCCTCATAATGTAATTTTATAAAAAGTCCAGGACCACAGATTTATATAGAGACTGCTTATCTCAATAATATATTTTTTTATTTTTATAGAACCAATAATTTTCCTCCAAGGAAATTTTCAAAAAACATGCTTAATTATTTTTGAACAATAATTATAAATATGTATATCATTTCCTATTTCATGTTTATTAACTTAATTTCTATTATTTAATATGCATTCTAATTTAAAAGTTTTAGTGACCTTGATAATTATTTTCTTTCTTTTTTTTGGCAAAACCAGGGATTGAACTCAGGACCTTGAGCTTGCCAGGCAAACACTTACTCTACTGAGCTAACTCCCTGGCCCCTGATAATTATTTTCTCTGCATTATTTGAAGAAGTAGATTTCAAAGAAAGATTCCTCATTTCCATTGAAAGTTTGCTGTCAAATGTGTTATTTGAAAATTCAATGTTATAAAAACTAACTGAATTCCTGCTTAAAGAAGTAAAAGAAACCAACTCTGTGAACACAGCCATAGACAGTGTAGAACAATAAATAAACTTGGTAGAAAAGATTAAAGAATCAACTACTGATGAAAGTGCTAAATAGCTGCTCTGTGTATATGTCAGCACACATGGAGGAGATTTCATTCTCTAACATTTAAATACTCTCACTTTTCAACAGTATAATTTGATGTTTCTCTTTGGACAGGTCTCAAGTTCAATTCATATAACTTATTACTAATAATAGGCAGTGAGCTTACTGTCAGGGAAAGGGTAAAGATATTGAGCCAGTGCTCTGGCTTTATCTTTATGACTCAAAAACTAGAGAATCACCCTAATAACCACAAGGTATTGTCTTTTATTTCCTCTGACACACATACCTAGATTAAGGTTGAAGCCCATATATAATGGTAAGGCCCAGCAACAAATTCTGTTTGATATATATCTGCCAAAATTTAATTATCTGTGATTTTAGTATTCTAGAAATAAATTACAGTTTTCAAACATCTCTGGCCTAAATTCTTGCGAAGTAATACTCTTGTGGACTTGTAGAATGCACTACATAAATGAGAAGTTTCAACTGATAGATAGGATTTGGCTCTAAAGCCAGGAGAGACAATGTCAAGTTAGCAGATTCAGTTTTGCTACATATTCATTGTAAAAAGATTTGGAAATCCATCTCATTATCCTTTACTTGGTTTATTGAATATATAACTAAATCGGGAAATTCAGAGTCTAGGAAGAAGACATAATTCACCCTAGATTTTTGAATTGTTAGAAAACAAAGTTCTTTTCACTTATAAAACATTTTATTTATTTATTTTACTGAGAAACAGACACCAATGAGACAGTTTCAAAACCGATCAGTAGGACAGTTTCAGCAATTAGTTCATTGCATATTGTTGTCTTTGTAGTGGATGTTCATAGTATGAGACGCAGACATGAAATCCTGTCCAAATATTATTAGAACAAATCTTTCTTCTCATTGAATTAAGAGAATGTAGCTGTATATCTATCCTATTTTGTACATACAGATACAAAATGAGCCTTCCTTTGTATCCCCTTTTTATTGTTTAGCTTTGTCAGAGATGGGTATTCTACTGTCATTTAAATACTGTAGATGTGTGAATTCAGCAAATAATCCAATATAGTCCAGTAGTCCATAATAGTAGTGGGTTATCCGTAGGACTGGCAATGTCAGAAGTTGTTGACTTGAGCCTGTCACAGCTCAGCATATTAATATGGCTTTACCTTTTATACTTTTTTTTTTTTTCAGAACCAGGGATTGAACTCAGGCCTTGTGCTTGCCAGGCAAGCACTTGTTCTACTAAGCCATCTCCCCGGGCCCTTACACCTCATTCTTATACTTTTCTGCTGGATTGTTAAGACCAAGATGAAGCAAGACCTATATAACAAGAATGTATCGAAAAAAATAAGTTTTGATGTAATTTTGAAACATAATGCACCTGGTAATAATTCTGAAAATGATATTAGAAAATAAATTATAATGAAGTATTGCCAATAATATTTAAATATTGAAGTGTCCATCTTTGAAAAGCACTGATAAGTTTCTTAGTAAGAAATATGTATATGTATTGTTCAGCATCTTCTCATCTATTCATGAGAAAAACAAGGACTCACAACAGACAATATTACCATACGTGTTTTCTGTGAGAACATGAATACATGCGGTGTTTTGGTGAAGGAGCTCCATTGCCCAAAGATTTATGAGTCACATAAGGGTGTCTCTGAAGACCTACCGATAATAATGTATACATATATCTAGATTATGACATTCTAGTGGGTCTTATTTATAAAAAATTCAGGTAACAAGTCAGAAAATTTAATAGCACAAACTCCATTTTAAAACAATTTAAAATCCACAATAATATTTTATTCTTATGGATTACTTTATTACAAAAATAGTATGAAAATAAATCACGATGATATTTACTGTGGGAAATGTGAGAGGCATTTTTAAAGCTCACTTGTACTTTTCTCATAAATATATCTTTAAATTGTTACAGCGACTTTCCAGAACTCATTTGTTTAAAGAAGGATGCTCTGAAATGGCTTTTTTTCCCCCCTAAGTATGGCTTCTGAAAGATATCAAATGCAAACATTTTAATGACCTTTTTAAATTTTATTTTAATTTGAAGAGTAAAAACAAAAGCAAGAACAACAATCAGAAACAGGGCAACATACAACAATACATATGTTACAGATTTTCAAAATAAGAACAGCTAATCAACAGTGGTTGATATATTACCCATTTTTATCATCAAATCTGTTGCTCAGATTAACAGATATAATTGCGTATGAAGGGAGATATGATTGAATATTATGACTTTATATCAAGAAACCTTCTATTTTTGCTCTTGCCTCTCTTTTTTCATTTTTTATCATTTATTAAAATTTCTTTTCAAGAGAGTATACTAATAATTGATATGACATTAGAAAGGGTACACATTTAGAGACCAAGATGACAGGCATTCAAGCACGGTTTTTGGATTGCACATTGTTGTCCTTGATGTAGTTGCTTATGTTGCAGATATAA
>NW_004524932.1:976044-977521 GCF_000260255.1 Octodon degus
CATAATTATGAATATTTAAATTTCTAGAAATGTTTTTATTTGATAGAAGTTGCCATGTCTGAAGCCATGGGTCACTGTGGGTGTTGGAATGATGGAGAATGACATTGACTGCCCATTAAGCATAGCACTTTGAGGGCACCTTTTCTTAAACCTTCTCTAAGAAGCCCTTACACTTATGCACCTTCATCCACCCTGCTCCCTGGCTCTGGCACTGTGCACGTCTGAATCTTGCATACCATTTACATGACCATGAAAGGTAAAAGTTCTGAATGCATTCAGCATGTGAAGGCAGCCACAACAGAAAGCAAAACAAACAAATAGCAAAAGACAATGCAGAAGAGAACTTCCCAAGGGTATGCAAGAAGTGGCAAGAATGATGGGATAAGTGTGTCCTAGGCATAGCGCAGTATCTTACATGAGATTAATGGTGATGTGTCTTTTATTGTAGTGAATATTTTTATATTTAAATATTCACCTTTGATTAATATTCATCAGTTCCTATTCTAAATAATGTCTTATTCTTTGTCCTTTTATAGTAATAAGAAAGCAAATATTATGGCTCTATATTCTTTGATATCTATAATTAGATGTACATCTTTAAAAGATACCAATCAGAATTATTATATTTCTTCATAATAAAGCATCATTTCCGTAACAAATTATTTGAGAGAGGAAACTAGAAATTATACTATCATCATCAAAACAATAATAAGGAACACAATTTGAACAACGGATAATGCAAACATTATTTCTACGTGAAATATCATGCATCTATATAGGTAAAAAGGATTTATAATACAATGTAATAAAAAAGATAGCATTGTAAATGTCCTGGAATTTACTCATTAGTTATTTAGACATATTACAATTCTTTCAATCAATATAATTACTGGGCTAGAAAGTGTCCCCACCAAATTGATAAAGTAGGAAACTGAACCAGGAAAAGAAATGACTTAAAACAAACAAATAAATGAAAATAAATGCATGAAAAGAGTTAGAACAAACCAATTGAAAATGGTTCCTAAAAATCATTTCAAATACACAAGTATTTCAATGACACTCTTACCTATTTGAAAGAACAAAAATTAGACACAAGATTGAGGAAACTTTTAGAAGTAGCTTGCCAAAACATGATATTAAGAGAGGAATTTTAAACTTTTAAGAATTTATGTAGGTCCTAGCCCAGGTCCGTTGAGTGTGTGGAGAGCTTCCTGCTACCCTGCGCAAGCGGGACCAGTCCCAGCCCAGGCGGCAGCGTGGGCCGGTACCTCTCCCACCCCTTCGGACGCCCCACACCGCTCCGCCTTACGTCCCCACCCTTCCCACCGAGTAGGAATTTCTGCCGAGTTCCGGGAACCCCCAGACCCAATCCTAGCCCAGGTCCGCAGCAGGAAGGAGTTGAGCACAGCAGCCAGACCTAAGCCAGACGCAGCTGGATAACTCCAAACTCTGTAGAGCTCCACCTGAACTTCAGTAT
>NW_004524932.1:978937-994277 GCF_000260255.1 Octodon degus
ATAGTTATATACTCTTAATGAATACAGTGATTTGTTCTAATGGTGTTTGTAAATAGGACATCATGTCTGCATCTTGTATAGCAATTAACCACTAGGAAAAATGTTTGCAATGTGTTAATTATTGAAATTGTCCTACCAATTTGATTTGAAACTGTCTCATTGCTATTTGTTTCTCAATAAAATTATGGGAAAAAAAAAACTGATGGGAAATTCTGAACACAATGACCTTGGTCATCCTGCATATATACTTGCATGTTTTTTGCTCTTCCTTTTTTCCTATCTTTTCTCCTTTCTCTCATCTTCATTGTTTAATCCTTAAGTTCTATTTCTTTCTGTTTTAGGATACCTGTTATACCTTGCAGGTTTTATTTTTTTTTCTTTTGTGTTCTTACCCTAGGGAGATAATATGATAGCCACACGTGTTGGTCTGATTTATTTCACTTCTGAGTATAGCCTCCAGTTGCATCCACTTACCTATGAAGGCTTCAGTGTCTTCTTATCTCTGAGTAATATTCTATTGCGCAAAAATATCACATCTTTTTCATCCATTCCTCAGGTAATGGATATTTTGGTCATTCCCAAGATTTAGCTGTGCCAAATTGTACTTCTATAAACAGAGATGCACGCCTATCATCATGGCGTGATGTTTTCAGTTCTGTTGGGAAAATACGCAGAAGGAAAATAGCTGCATTGAATGGAATTTCCAGTCCTAGTTCTTTGAGGAGTCACTCCACACTGATATTTTTTTTTTTTTTTTCCGAACTGGGGATTGAACTCAGGTCCTTGCGCTTGCCAGGCAAGTGCTTATTCTACTGAGCCATCTCCCCAGCCCAGAGCAATTTTTTTTCTTTGACTGGCTCAGAATTCCTTTAGGGCAGGTTTGGCTGGCTTGAGTTCTGGGGACTGAACTACAGCAACCTGAGCCTGACTGCTTTGTTGAAGCAGCCACTTAAATAACTGAGCTAAGCCGCAGGCCCCCCACATTGATTTTCGTACTGGTTGTACCAGGCTACATTCCCATCAGCAGCAGGGAAGTATTCCTTTTTCCTTGAAGCCTTTATAGCACTTGCTATTATTTGATTTCTTCTTGACAGTCATTTGTTCAGTGGTGAGATGGTATCTTAATGTTGTTCAATCTGCATTTCTCAATGACCAGTGATGGGATCATTTAGGCAGGTATTTATTTGCTTCTTATATTTCTTCCACTAAGAAGTGTGCATTCATCTCAGATGCCCATGTTTGAATTGGGTCTTTAAATATTGGGGCACAAATTATTTTATTTCTTTATATATTCTAGATAAAAGACCTTTGTCTGAGTGCTTATTAGTTAAGATTATTTTTCCAAATTTGTGGGTTGTCTTTTCACTCTGTTGATGATTTCTTTTGAGGTTCAGAAACTTCTCAACAACAGGTCCCAGTTTGATTTGTTTTCATGAGCTGTCTGACTACCATATGTGTTCAAGATTCAAGATTTCCACCTACTTTCTCTTTTAGAATATTTAGTGTTTCCTGTTTAGATCCTTAATCCATTTTGACTTCAGCTTAGTTCCTGGCAATAGACCAAGATATAGTTTTAGTTTTTGGCATGTGGAGAGACAGTTTTTCCAACAATATTTGTTAAAGAGGCTGTCTTTCTTCCAGTGAACATGTTTGGCCTCTTTGTCAAAGATAAGATGGCTGAGTGTGTTTGTAGTTGTGTCTGCATCTTTTAATCTGTTCCAGTGATCCTCAGGTCCATTTTTGTTGTTTTTTTTTTTTTTGCCAGTAACATGTTGATATTATCACAGTATCTTTGTAGTATAATTTCAAGCAAGAGATTGCAAAGCCTCCTACCTTGGCTTGGTTGCCCAGGATTGCCTTTGGTCTTTTCTGGTTCCTGATAAATTTTAGGAATGATTTCTCTAGATCTGTGTGGTATGTTGGTGGTACTTTGATAAGGATTGTATTAAATCTTTGTATCAATTTTAGGAATGTGACCATTTTTGCAATGCTCATTCTTCCTATCTAGGAGCAAGGAATATCTTTTCATTTTCTAAAATCATCTTTGGTCTCTTTTTTCAGAGTACTGTGATTTTCATTGTGGAGATCTTTTACTTCCTTTGTTTGTTCCTATTTCACTTTTTTGATACTAGTGTGAAGGGTATTGTTACTCTAATTTCTATCTCAGTGTGTTATCTGTGTAGAGGAAGGCTATAGAGTTTTGGGTATTGACTTCATAACTTGCCATAATATTGACTTTGTTTATTAATTCTAGGAGCTTCTTGGTAGAGTTTTGGAGTCTTCCAAGTAAAGTGTCATGTTATCTGCAAATAATGATAGTTTAACTTCTTCTTTACCTGTACTTTTCCTTTTATTTCTCTCTTTTATCTAATGGCTCTAGGTAATGATTCCAGAACTATATTGAATACGAGTGGTGATGGAGGACATCCTTGTCTTTTGCCAGATCTGAGAGTAAAATATTTCAGTTTTTCCCCATTTAAAATTATGTTAGCCATTGGGTTGTCATAGATGGCTTTTATCAGATTGAAATAGAGGCCATCTGTTTCAATTTTATGTATGACTTTGATCATGAATGAGTTTTGGACTTTGTCAAAAGCCTTTTCTGCTACAATTGAGATGATCATGTAGTTTTTGGTTTTGGCTACATTAATATAGTGTATTATATTTATAGATTTCTTTATGGTGAAATATTCTTGCATCCTACCTTGTTGGGGTGTATAATATTCTTCATGATTTTCTGTAGTCTATCGGCTAGTATTTTATTGAGAATTTTTGCACCTATGTTCATGAGGCAGATTGGCGTGTAATTCTCTTTTTAGTTGCATCTTTCTCTGACTTTTATACAAGTATAATACTTGCCTGCAGGAATGATTTTGGGAGGATTGCTTCCTTTTCAATTCCATTGAAGAGTTTAAGGGGTACTGGGATTAAAACTTCTCTAAATTTCTTGTAGAATTCAGCTGTGGATCCTTCTGGACCTGGGCCTTCTTCATAGGCAAGCTTTTTTTAAATTTTGGTTTTGATGACCTTCTTGTGCAAACTCTGTTGTGAAAACATTCTTGAACACATGAGTCAAATGAGTTACTTATTTCTACTTATATGTTCTGATGGTAATGAATAAATTTGATGGAATAGGAATGGTTTCAATTGTGTACAACCTATTAATTCCCCTGTTTCTTTGAGTAGAGGAATTGTCTTAGTCCATGTATTAAATATAAAGCATAGTTAATGTTCATTAGCAAAAAGTAATTCCTTGTTTATTTTTTGTAACAATCAAAAATGACAGAAAGTTTAAAAGGCTGGACATTCTTGGTTGCATATTTTCAATATTCATATTTTTTCACTAATTGTGAGTGTATCTCACTACAGAATCTCAATACCTAAGGATAAAGAGCCCTAAATGAGGACAATGCTAAGTCTTAAGATTAATTTCTTTCTTTCTTGTCCTCAAACTCTGTGCTACAGCCCCCAGTATCAGGATGCCTTCCCACAACACCGCAACTTCCATATCAACCTCAGGTCGGAGTTTACAGGACTTCAGCAAAGATTATTTCCATAGACATACTTGTTAGTATGCACAAGTTGCAATTGTCATCTTTATTATTTTTCTTAAGAATCACAGAAAAAATTTAAGGACATTTTCAATGTCTTTTAATAAGTTCTTTGTCTTAAACTTGTATTTAGAATTTCATGCATTAAATTTCATGCATGTGCTTCATACTCTACAGTATTTGCTTACTATCTACAATGTTAAGTCATGGTACTACTTCAGAATAGAGTAAGCATATCTGAAATCTGACCTTTCCTGCAGAACTTCAGAAGCACAAGAAGAGTAGCAGAGATTAAAGCCATTCCTGAAATGTAGACTCTGAATATTTTATAATTATCTGTAGCCAATGGTAGCATTAGAGACAGTTATTAGTACTATACCACTCTATCACTAAAGAGATAATGTAGTTTGAATAAATCTTACAAAAACTTCATCACAGCTGATAAATCCATTTAGAAAATATATTTCAGTATGTGGAACGTAGCTCCATTCATATTTTGTGTGTTTCATTTTTTTCAGGAAATACTAAAATTACTTCACAGTCACTGCATAAATCATTTTATCTTTTTGAAGGAAAAATGATTTCTTCAATTGTGTATATTTATTCCAAATATATAAAAACATTCTCTTCAACTTGGCATTAAACCTCAACAAAACAAGTAATCCCATTCCCCAAGTATTTATGGTTCACCTGGGAGAAAGATAGAAAATACCTCATCAGATTGATTAGCTTTTCAGATTATTATGTACAGTTCAGAAAATTGCTTCCCTGGTGTGCTTAACCAGTCCTCCTGACAGGTCAAAAAAAGTTAGAGATTGAACAATCTAAAATTATGTTTCCAGATCTCATTTTCAATGTTTATCTCATGATAGAAAGCATTTCTTTCCAATTGTTAATATGCATCTTTTAAAGTTTTGTTGAGAATATTTCACTGCTTCTAAGATAAATGTTTGTATTAAAACTAATAAATTTTTAAAAATTAAAGCAATGTAAAATGATTATATATTACTTTTAATGCGACACTCTCCTTTTCTTAATGATATATGATATAAAGGCTTATCATACCAGTTTTCATATATAAGGTATAATGAAGTTAAGGAATGCAGTTCACTGTAGAACACCTGCATATCTCATATTTGAGTACCTGCACTTAATCCTCACTATGATTCAAAACATAAGATGTATGATTTATATTTTAAAATATCATACGTATATGATACTTTCTATTAGAAAATATGACCCAGCTATAAATGCTGCCTTTATGAAATATTGGTCTAGTGATGTATTTTGACAAAAAACACAATACACTAAGATAACTATGCATGTAGGAAAAGATAGACAGTTGTTCTGAAGAATGAGAATTTGTCAATAGAGGATCAATTTCTACATCTAATTCTAAATTTTTAAAAATGATCTCTATGAGTCATTAAAAATGTGGTTATACGGTACATATCATATCATTAAATACAATCAGATTTATAGACTGTCACTCTAAATAGTAGGAATACAAATTATAAACAATGTAATGGCCTAAGGATGGACTTACTGACAAGATAAGAGCATTACTTGGGTGTTTGAAGTGTTTGAGTCCTGACATACGACATTTGAATACATGACAAGTTTTTCTAACATTGTTGAGGTTGAGGAGTAGATTTATTTAGTGTCTATCTGAACAGTTTATTATTTTCTTTAATAAGAATTTCTTTATTGAATCATTATCACATGACATAATTTATGTCTGTTCAGGTAATATGTTAAATTTTGTAATTATTGTTATACCTGCTGATTTTATTCTCTCCTTAAATGCATGTTTTTTAAAATCTTGCACGTGGTATAATCACATGTGTAAAAGGTGACAAAATCTAATATCCAAGGTCCATTGAGTCTACTATATCCCGTCATTTCAGATACAATCAGCATCATTCTTTTCTAATCCTAGGACAGAGTCTACAGGTTATACAGTGTCTCACTGCACAGACTGGACTCATAGTGAGCCACCTGTTTATAGCCTCCTAAGTACTGGGGTTACAGGCATGCACCACCATGCCCAGTCTCAATTGCCCTCTCAGCACGCCCAGCTTGGCAGTCCTGGGGATAGAACTCCTGGCCCCTGAATCTACCTAAGCAGGTGCTTTAATCCACTGAGCTCTTTGGCCAGCCCTCAGCATAAAAATTTATCATTTTTTAAAATTGGTTGATTGATTTGTTACAGGGTCTCACAACATAGGTCAGACTCCTAGTGATCCTTCTGTCGCAGCCTGCCCAGCATTTGGATTACAGCTGTGCACCACCATATTTAATTTTGGTGGCTGGTTTTGGCGCAGTGTGCCCAGTGTTCTGGGGCCAGCACAGTATACAGCAAGGGGGATTGAACCAAGTCCTTGTACTTGCCAGGCAGGTGCTTAGACTGCTGAGAGATCTGCCTAGTGCTCAAAATTTTGTCATTCTTTTGGTGTTCATGTGAGGTTAAAACTTCCTATTTTACGACATCAGTGTGTCTTGGTTAAATTCAAACCCACTTCACTTTTTTATTTTATTTTCATTTATTTAAAATGATGAAGGATATAAGAATGAATACAAACTTAAAATCTAAAATAATCACAACAAATGTTCAAGCCCTGTTGAGTAAAATCATGCCTAGATAACAATTCTAAATTCCAACATCAAATATTCTTTAGTTATTACATATAATCTCAGAGGAGCCCAAGGTTGGATACTATCAACCTTTTCCAGCTATACTTTGTAGAGCACTGTTCAAAAAATGATAGCTTAAGGAATATTTCTGCTTTTCATCACTAAATTAGAAATGCAAATATCTCTAGATCACCTAATCTTTCTACTTAGTCCACTCAATCAACAAAGACATTTTGATCTCAATTCCAGATACTAAGCTCCATCTTTGATACTCACTCAAATTCTGTAGTTAGTAGATTCTTCATGTTGCAATCTTTTTTTAAATTTAGCATATTGGTACATTTTAAGTATACATAATGATCATATTCATTATAGGGAATTTGTGTCTGTACATGGTGTAACTTGACTATTTTTCCCCATCTTCTCATATTCCCTTCAGTTCCTGTTCCTCACCTTATTTACAAAAATTTTGCATGTTTTTCTTCTTTTCTCATTTTTTCTTTTCTCTTCTTTCCTTTCTCCCTCTACCCAAGTTCATCTCCCCATTTGAACATCTTCTGCCCTTTTCAAATATCTAATACAGATTTTGAGTTTTATTTCACTTTTGGTTTATCACACCAGAGAAACAATGTGATATTTACATATGCATATATGATTTATTTTACTCAAGAATATGGCCTCAAGGTATATTTGGGTGGAAATGACTAAAGTCTATCCTTCCTTATGGCAGAGTAGTACTCCATTGTATCAAAATAACCACAACTTTTTTATTCATTCCTCAGTTTATGAGTATTTCAGTTGTTTCCAAGATGTAGCTATTGACAACTGTGTTGGCCTCCATTGGTCTCTTGGTATATACAGCAAGAAATGGTGGCAGAAATGAGGAAAATAGAGACAAGAAGACAAAACCTGGGTCAGGTGGTGGACCAGTGGACTGTTTAACAAAGAACCTGTAGATCATCAGTAGGGCTGTTTGTTTTTACCATTGCACTCAGTGTCGCATGACCCAAGGTTGCCTAGTGAGTAACAGCTGACATTGGCCTAGCAGGATGCTTTTCTCAGGACTGAGGTAGGTTGACTGCTTTAGGCACTGAAGCATTGTCCGACTCTCACATGTTTGACCACCTTCCAGCTTCAGTGGCTCCAGATCCGAGCCACTATAAACATGGGTGTGCATATATCATTGCTGAATGGTGCATTCTTCTCATTGGGGAAGATTTTCCTTGAGGAAGAGAAAAATTTGCAACAAATGGCACCTCTGGAGCTATATTTTTGAGGAATTTCCATGTGGATTTCTACAGTGGTGGCACCAGTCTGCACTCCCACACACAATAAAGAAAGCTTTCTTTTCTGCCACGTCTCAGTTAGTATTTGTTATTGGTTAATTTCTGTACAATAGCTATTCTTTCTGGGGTGAAAAGAAATCTCAGTGTTGGATACTCACATGTTCAAAGACTTTGAAAATGTTTCATACATTCATTTGCCATTTGAATTTATTCTATTCATTTTCAAATACCTGATTTTAAATGATGTCTTTAAATCTTTGGTGGTCTGATTTTTCTTGAGTTCTTTATATATTTTGGATAGTAGTCTTTTGTCTGAACAACAGATGGCAAAGTTTTCTTCTCAGATTGTGGGTTTTCTCTTCAGTCTGTTGCTATTTCTCGTGCCATGAAAAGTCTTTAATAAAATAAGATACCAGTTGTTGATTCTTGGGGATAGTTCTTGTGCAACCTGGTTGATCTTTTTCTTTTTTTATAAGGTATTTGCCAACACAAATATCTGCAAGAGTTTTGCCTAATCTGTCTTCCTGTAGTATTAATATTTCTGTTTTAATATTTAGGACATTGAACCATTACAATTTTTAATTTGATGTATGCTGAAAGATATGGGTCCAGTTTTAACCTTCAGCATATGGAAAGTCAGATTTTCCAACATTTTTTAAAAATGCTATTGTTCTTCCAGTGAAGAGTTTTGGTGCCTTGTCAAAGATAAGGTGGTTACATATACATCTGGAGTTGTTTGTGCATCTTCTGAGCTATTACATTGATACTTGAGATTGTGTTTTTTGGTTTGTTTTGTTTCTTCTAATAACATACTGTTTTCATCATAGTAGTTATGTAGATTCAGATTAGGGATTTTGATGCCACTTGCCTTGCCTTTCTTTCCAACACTGCCTTTGGTATTCTAGGAGGGCTCTACATAGTTACAAATATGTTTTGGAATTGTTTCCCTAATTCTATGAGATACTCTAAGATTTTTGAACAGGATTTCTTTAAATATGTACAGCAATTTAGAAGCATGGCTGTTTTCACTATATTGTTTCTTTCAACCCAAGAGCAATGTAGATCTTTCAATTTTCTGATATGTAATTTAATTTACTTTCTTGGAGTACTATATTTTTCACTATAGACCACTTGTTGGTTTTAATTTCTTAGTTATATTGACTCCTATATATTGCTTTCTCTTTCTTTCTTTCTTTCTTTCTTTCTTTCTTTCTTTCTTTCTTTCTTTCTTTCTTTCTTTCTTTTTTTTTGGATGCTATTGTGATAGGTGTTGTTTCCCTAATTTTTCCCCTCGGGGACTTTATTATTTTTATACAAGAATGCTATTGATTTTTGAGTGTTGACTTTATCCTGCTACACAGCTGAATTTCGTTAGTACATCTAAAAGTCGTTTGGTGGTGTTTTTTGGGGTCTTCTATTCAAAGTATCATGTGATATAACTAATAATAACTTTTTCGTTTTCTCTCATTATTTCTTTTGTTTTCTCTTTTCTAATTGTTTGGACTAATCTTTTGATAAGTATACTGATTAAGAGTGGTGGCAAGGTACATGTTTGTCTTGTTCCTAAATTTAGAATGAAAACTTTCAGTTTTGTCTATTTAATATACAGGGTGTTCTTTTGTCATAGATGGCTCTTATCATATTGAAATAAAGACCATCTATTCCAATGTTCTATAGTTTGTTTGTTTGTTTTTTTAAAATCAAGAATGATGCTGGGGGGCTGGGGAGATATCTCAGTAGAATAAACATTTGCCTGGCAAGTGCAAGGGCCTGAGTTCAATCCCCAGTTCTTTAAAAAAATGGTACTGGACTTTGCCAAAAGCTTTTTCTTTCTGCATTTGTTGAAATCATCATGTGTTTTTTGTCCTTGGCTCTGTTAGTATGGTGTACTACATTTATTGACCTGTATATGTTGAACTATTTCTGCATACATGAGATGAATTCTACTTGGTGATGGTGCATAATCTTTTTGATGATTGTTTGCATTTTGATTATGAGCATCTTATTGAGGATTTTTACACCTGTATTCAGTAGGCAGATTAGTCTATAGCTCTCTGTCTTTGTTGCATTCTCCTGTGTTTTCGCTATCAGAGTAATGCGTGCTTCAGGAACGCATCTAGGAGACTTATTTCCCTTTCAATTTCATTAAAGAGTTTGAAAAGTAGCTGTACTAGATGTCTTCTGAATTTCTTATAAAATTCAGCACTAATCCTCACATTTTGTTTGTTGGTAGCTTTTCAATTTCATCTTCAGTTTCATTGATTAGTTTGGTTTACTTAGAATTTTTATATCTTGTTGACTCTGGTTTGGCTTGTCTCTAGAAATTTGTCCATTTTTTTTTCTTTCTTTCTTTGAAATGTATTTAGTATAGGGTCTACCATGGCCTCACTACACAGATCAGACTCATAGTGATCCTCCTGCTTTCAGCCTTCCAAGCGCTGGGATTACAGATGCATGTGACCGTGCCCAATCTCAATTGCCATCTTAGCATGCCCTAGTGGTGGGATCGGCAAAGAATCTGTCTATTTCTTCTGCATTTTGGATTATTTTAGAATATAAGTTCTTGAAGAATGTAAAATGATCTTCTGCATTTCTGCATGATATATATATATATATATATATATATATATATATATATATATAGATTTTCTTTGCTATTTGCAATGATTTGTAACTTTTCTTTCCTTTTTTTGAGAAAGTTGGCTAAGTATTTGTTGATTTTATTTAGTTTTACAAGAGCCAGCTCTTCAATTTCTTGATTCTTTGCTTGTTTCCTTAGTCTCCATCTCATTAATTTCTGGTCTGATCTCTCATATGCATGTTGGGCTTGACCTGCTCTTATTTTTGTAGGTGTTTGAGATTCAAAAATAAGTTGCATTATATGTTTGTATGGGTACTCGCTACTACAGATTTCCCTCATGCAACTGCCTCCATTGTGTCCAATAAGTTCTGGTATATTGTATTGCCATTATTGTTTCATTGTAGAACCTATCTAAGCTGTTCAGGAGTGTGTTATTTAATTTTAAAGTGAAGAAGCTTGTCTTTTCTTTTGTGCTTCATTTCCAATGTCATTGCAATAGTCCCTTGTTTTTTCTTAAGCATGTTCTACCAGATAGTTTGTGATCTGTCTTGGAGAACACCCTGTGTGCAACTGAGAAGGATGCACATTCTGCTGTTGTAGTGTGGGACATTCTGTAGACATCTACTAAGCCTATTTGTTCAATATTTGATTCAGTTCCAATATTTCACTAGTGATTTTTTGTCCAGTTGAACTATTCATGACAGTGGGGTATTAAGAACCCCCAAAGCAATTGTAGTAGTGCCTATTTGATTTTTATTTATTTATTTATTTGTGTGTGTGTGTGTGTGTGTGTGTGGCCAGCTCAGCCCACCAGGGGGCGGCGCTGGCTGGCATGTGGTGCTGGGGTATTGAACCGTGGTCCCTGTGCTTTGCTAAGCTTGTTCTAAGTAGGTGCTTTAGACCACTGAGCCATCTCACCAGCCCGCCTATTTGATTTTTCATGTCTGTTAATATTTATTATATATAGTTGGATTCACTGGTATATGTTGCATATATTTTTAAAATTATTATCTCTTCCTTTTGGATTGTTACCTTTACAAGGATATAATTTCCTTCTTTGTCTGTGTGAATCACTGTTGGCTCAAAATACACTTTGTCTGCAAATAGAATAGCTAACCCTGCATTTTTCTAAGTTCCTGTTGCACAGAGTAGTGTTTCCCTTCCTTTGATTGTCAGTAAAGGAATTTCTTTTTTAATTAAATGTGTTCTTTATATGCAGTGTATGTTTGGATTTTCTTCTTTACCCACTTTGTCATTTTTTTTTTTTAAATTTAGGGCAGGGTCTATAGGGTCTAACTGCGTAGATCGAACTTGTGGTGACCCTCCTGTTTACATTCTCTCAATCTCTGGGATTACAGGAGCATGTTACCATGAGCAGTCTCAATTTCCATCTCAGAGTGCCTTGGGTGGCGGGAAGGGCCAGCACAGCAGGCCCAGGAATCGAACTCCCAGCCTAATAAGGCATTTCAATCTGCTGAGCCATTTGGCTGTCCCAATTACCCTTGTTATGCTATGACCCCTTTCCCCCAGTTTAACTGTTTGGTTTTCCTGAAGAATTGATTGGGGAGGGGCTGGATTTGTAGTCCTTATTGTCTCTGTCTAGAACATCCTAAAGAAAATTTTGAAACGCTGCTTTGATATTTATAAATTTCCTCAGGTGGTTTATGTCATGACAGTATCTCATTTTGCCATCATTTTTGAAAGATACTATTGTGAGATGCATTAATCTGGTTTGGAGATCTTCTGTTGTAATGCCTTAAGTACTTTACTCCATGCTCTTCCTGACTTGAGGGTTTGTGTTGAGAAGTCTGACATAATTCTAATGAGAATTCCTGCATAGGAAACAAGTCATTCTCTCTAACAGCTTTAATATGCTATTCGTGTGTTGAATTTCCTGAATCTTGACTATTACGTGCATGCTGTAGATCTCTTTTTAGTCATGGCTAATTTGAGTTCTGCATGGCTTACTTACTTATATGCCAATTTATTTCCCTGCAAGGGAAATTTTCTATAGCAATATCTGCAAATAGGATTTTATGTCATTTATGATCTCTCCTGCTTTTTTACACTCTGGTCAATATATGTTATTCTTTTTTGCAACATCTAGGAGATGCTGGATTTATTTCTCATGGCCTTTGTTAACCTTAAGAAATCTTTCTTTCTTAAATTATAATTGCATAATTGATTATACTTGTAATACTGTCTTCTTCAATGTTTGATTCCGAGATTCCGTCCTCACAGTCATTCATTCTCCTGTGTATACTTTCAGTGGAACTTTTTTCTAGTGAAATTTTTGACCTCCTGGATGCTTGCATGAACACACTTAATGAGCCCATTTCTCTCCTTTGTTGGGTGAACATGGTTTCTACCATTGCCTAAGCTCTGTTGTTTTCATCTGATTCTGCCCTAGAGTCACTAAGCATGTCTGCCATTATGGTCATCATCTTAATAGTTATCTAGAAAATTGTTTCTGATTTCATGTTTTTCTAGAAGCTTCTTCATTTGCTTTGTTACCTCTGCTGTTACCACTTCAGAGAGTCCAGGTTGTTGGACCTTGGAACATTCCATATCATTGCTGCTGAGGTTTGGCTCTGTGAGCTAGATGCCTTGGGTTGCATCTTGTTAAAGTGTCCACGCCTTGTATTTTAGTTAATTCTTGTTTTGATTCTTGAAAATTGTCTATCATTAATATCTTTTTCTTTGTGGAACCGGGGATTGAACTCAGGCCCTTGCACTTGCCAGGGAAGCGCTTATTCCTCTGAGCCATCTCCCCAGCCCTTATTGTTAATATCTTTATTGCTGGTAGTTAGAACCTTTTGGAAATAGCTACTTCTCAGAGGTATCATTCAGATGTAAGTCGCTTTGGCTTTGAACCTGTTGCAAGATCTTATCTCTTCAATTTATTTGGGGTGAGAAGTTGCTGCTTATTTGGGTCAGCACCTAGATCTTCGGCACTGGCTGAAAGCATTTTCTATGCCCCTTAGGCAATCTCAGTCTTGGTATACCAGGGAGAAAAGCAGGTCAGAACAACTGTATTAGTTTGGATATAGTGGTACAAACAGAAAGAGTAGTAGCATCAAACATAGCCAAGAAAATGAAAAACTGAGATAACTATTAATTTTCCATGTTTAACTGTATGAACTATATTTGTAGTTAATAACAAAGTTTAAACCAAAACAGAAAATTATACGCAATAAGTAAGCCCTCAGTGTGTCAATTTTGCCTTCAAGGGGAGAAAATTTAAAAGAAGCTAACAGGGGAAATAGAGAAAAAAGAGAAAAGGAACTGATTAAGAAGATTAGAAGGGGGCCAGGGAGTTAGCTCAGTAGAATAAGCATTTGCCTGGCAAGCTCAAGGGCCTGAGTTCAATCCCTGGTTCTGCCAAAAAGAAAAAAAGAAGATGAGAGGACAAAGAAGGAAATGCAAAGTTTAGGAAACTGATATAGAAGACAGAAGGGAAAGAGATGGAAGAAATAAAACAAGAACAGAGAAGAACAACAAAAAACCTAGAAACCATGTTCTCATTCATATAAGAAACAAGAACAATGAAGAAAAATAAATTAAAGAGACAGTGAAAAATGAAAAGAAAAAATAAGACCTTTAGATTGTGAGTCTGTTCCCACTTGTAGGCTATGTGGGCACACAGAGCGAAGATCTCCACTGATAATCCCAGTGCATCAGCAGCCCCTCCACAGTGGGGTTGGAATGTTTCCAACATTCCTGCATCCCTAGTTCACTGAACTTTAGGCTGGCCTCCAGCTACAGGGACAGAACCAGCCCTGCCCAGCCTACAGCTGTACCTGACATCCCTGAAGTTCTGAGGTAGGTGGGGAGCCACAATCCAGAGCCAGCACCTCATCCTAGTCCTGAGCCCAGCTGGCCTCTCTCCAAAATACGTCCTGGTCATTTTTACACTCTTAGAAGAGTGGGAACGACTGAATGGGAGCAACTCTCCAGCTGCTGCAGTCTGCTGCATGTACTGCTCAGCTCCACAAGTGTACTTCTCTGTGGAGACCTCCGAGGTGGTCAGCAGTCAAAGTTAATCTATAGTTTCAAACCAACCTTCCTACACAGCAAGTCCATGGTCAATGAACAAATGCTGCCTGCCTGCTCATTTTTTGTTGAAGTTTCCCTCTTTACTCCAGTTTTCACTTCAAATCCTTTCTGGGACCTGGGGACCCACTTTTCTTCTCTTCCTTGCTTTGCATATTCCAGGTCTAGACAGAAAATCTCCTAGTCTCTTTTGCTGCTGCTCACCACTCTGCCATCTTCCCATCTTCTTCTAATAATTCTTAATCCAACTTCTCCTTGAAATACAACTCACAGAAACCTGTCTAGACCACACATCTGAATAGTCTACATTTGTTTTATTTACTCTTGCAGTTATGTAATAAATTTCAAATTTCTTGGTCTTGTACAAAATGCCATAATGATCTGGGAAGACTTCAACCTTTTTCTCTTCTTCTCTTCCTTTGACATTTGCATCTACTTCTAGAAATACTAGAAACAATGTCGGCTTCATGAACACGTCATTTCTCATTTTTCTGAAGCAATAGCAATTTTCTGATTTTTTTCAGATGAATCCCATTCATTCCACAACTTGCTTGAAATTTCAAATATTCTAAGCAGTATTTTCTATTTTCGTATTGTTCTCTTTCATCTCATCATACACATTTCAGTCATTACTTCATTATACTTTAGTATTCTATCCATCTGCAATTGCAACTCCATCAAATGACAATTTCTTTTCTTTCACAACTGGGGTTGAACTCAGGGCTGTCACATGAAGCCACATCCTCAGGCCTATTTTTCATTTCCAATTTTAAAAATAATAATACTTTTATTGCCTGAGCTAGATTGAAACCTGTAATCCTCCTGCATCCATCTCCTAATTTAGTGGGATTGCAGGTATGCACAGACACACTCTGCTCTGCTAAACTCTTGAAGATAGAATATTTTCTTGTGTGAATAAATTCTCAGTATTTAATGCTAACAATTATAGAAAGTAGATAAGGAAGATGTGATTCAAATATATATATGAAAGAAAATAATGAAAAACAGTAAATAAAGAATGAAGTTTTAGGGTCGGCCAAATATCTCAGCAGATTAAAGTGCTTGCAAGCAGGTACAGGGGCTGGGGGTTTGATCCCTGGGCCTATAATGTTGGCCCAGCCCCCAGAGCCCCCTGACATGGCAGTTGAGACTGGATGTCGTGGTGTGCACCTGCAATCCCAGCACTTGGGAGGCTATAAACAGGCGGATCACTAGGAGTCTGATCTAGTAGTGAG
>NW_004524932.1:994377-998111 GCF_000260255.1 Octodon degus
GAGAAAAGATTTTTTAAAATTTCATTTTCATTCTAAATTCAAATTATCTATTTGGCTTCTCCCCTTTATATTTTGTTCCTTATTTCAAAATCAGATAATTATATCAGCTCCTCAGTTTATTTCTAATTTGTCATAGCTCAGATATTACAAAAAGTAATAACATAAACCAATGTACTTCTGTTCATCTAATACATTACTCAGCACCTTCAATTTGTAAAGAAAATAAAAGTTTGAATTATAACAGTAATTGTCATAAGATACATATAAATTTATTTAATATTAATTTTGAAAGTATTCTGAAGTCTATGCACGAATGTGCAATTTCATACATATATACACATTTTAAATTAAGAATTCTGGACTGGAGTGGTAGCTCCACACACTGAGCACCTGCTTGGCAAGTGCAAGGACCCGGGTTCAATTCCCTTTACCACATGCCTTGCTGGCCCCAGAGCACAGGGCATGAGGTGCCGGCCACAGAAACCAGGTGTGGTGGCTCTCGCCTGTATTCCTAGTGCTGGGAAGGCTAAGACAGAAGGATCACTTCAAGTCCAGGCTGCATAGTGGGACCCTGTACCAAATAAATAAGTAAAAGGTTAAAAATTTTTAAAGTGGGAATTCTGATGTATTACTTTATTCATTTGTTTATTGTTTACAATACTTGAAATATGTTATGGATGAGTGAATGTTTAAATATTAATGTACACATATCGGATAAAGTTGCTATGGCTAGACATTCTTTTGAGTAAGAAACTTTAATTATAATCTTCTATTTTGTGTGCTTTTATTCATGAACTTTTCCAATCAAAATAAATCTTCCTTGAAAGACTATTGTGTGCCACTTAATAAAAAAGTAGACATGCTCTGTCTGAACCGGAGGTCAAAGGCCGAAAGCTAACCCGCCAGGCACATGGTGTGCCATTCAGCGGTCAGCACATAAGGACAAAGGCAGCTGCTGCCGAGATAGCTGCAGTTTTATACAACTGGAGAAGCACATTTTATTTAGCTCTCTAGTGCTTATCCTGTTTTTGTTTTATGTATTTTCAGGTTCATTGCCCATGGGCAAAGTAAATTATGTGGAGAATACATTTCTGATTGCTTTAGAAATGACATGAGTTGGATTAGAGATGTTTAAAAGGATTACATCTGTAATAAGTAATCTAAGCGTAATATTTAAATTTTTCTCATAGAAATTTGCATTTAGTTTTACTGTTTTTTGAAAAATAAACTTATTTCCTTGTATGTCTAATAGTAATGAGACATTCCTCACTATATAATTTATCATGACAAACAACACTAAATGATAACTGGAGACTTTATTGTTACAGAGTATGTGATATTTTGGCTAAAAAACAAATATAGCCACATGCCAATTCTACAATCTTTTGGCCACCTCTTTTGCTAAGGGATGGATTTTGGCTGGTTTCAAGGAGGAAGACCCTGCTCAGCAGGAGAGTGCTTAGCCATCCACCCCGAGTCCTGCACCACCAGCCAGAAGCAGAAGCAACAACACAATTGACTTTGAACGACTATTTGTACAAGCGATTCAAGATGACTTTTATATCTCTCTCTTGAGGAAATGCATAAAAATTTTGTATAATATCATTAAGTCTGTGCACTGTTTTCTAGTAATTATATTTTCTTTTATAGTGAAGAATTTTGTGTCATGATTAGCGTTTAGATGTCGCTCATAGCTTTTGCAGTTATACATGGAAGTTTAAAGAGCTGGCTAGACCTAGAGTGTGTGACTGACTCACAGTGCAGGGCTGGGGACGAGAGCCCTCGAGATAAGGATGTGAGTGCCATCTGCCTGAAGTTGAATGGCCTGGACTCACATATAGGGCCAGAAAGGTGGTGTTGCTTATTACAGGTGATGCTGTTCGTCTTCTGCGATGCCCCTCTGTCATGCCACCCTGCCTTGGCACCAGCTGATTACAAAGTATAAGACAAAACAAGCCTCTCCTCCTCTACCTGGGGATGCCAGGTGTTTTTGTCTCAGCAATAAGAAACATGACTAAGACACATTAGTATTTCTATAGTAACTTTAGATAGTTTACAATTTAGAATATTTTAAGTCCAGAAATTTCAATTAACATACATTAAAAATTGTAATTAAAGGTATAGTTTTGAAAAAATGTTATGAAATATGGCATATTTAGAAATATTTATGTGGCACATTTATTTATATGTACATACATAAGTATGCCATATTTATGTGGCATATATATATAACTAAATATATATATAACTAGGCGTGGTGGTACACACTTGTTATCCCAGCACTTGGGAGACCAAAGCAGGAGGATCACTGTGAGTTCAAGGCCAGATTGAACTATATGGAGACTGTCCCAAAAAATCAAAATAAAGCTGGGGAGATGGCTCAGTAGAATGAGCACTTCCCTGGCAAGCGCAAGGGCCTGAGTTCAATCCCTGGTTCTGCCAAAAAAGAAGAAAAAGAAAAAAAATCGAAAGAAAAATTAATAATAATAATCAGAAATCTCCAAAAGAAAACAATCATTGCACTACTACAAACCAGTTCTGGCTGGCCTTATGCTCATTTTTGTAGCCCCCAGGCTGGTCTCAAACTTGCAGAGATCCTCCTGTCTCAACCTCCTGAGTGCTTGGTTTACAGCTGTGCACCAGCATGCCTGGTTTTGCGGTTCTGGGGTCAGCACACTGTGCCTGTGGTTCTGGGGCGGGCACTGCATGTGGGGCCAGTGATCAAACTCAGGACCTTGCTCTTGCCAGGCAAGCACTTAGGCCACTGAGCTGTCTCCCTGGGCCCCAATACTATTTAACTTTAACAACTTGCTTCTTGAGTCATCTTTTTAAAAAGTTGTGGATGTTAAACATTTAACATTTATAATTTTTTTAAAAGAGGGAAAGATGATCTTGTTAAAACATTCTAATTCAAGAACACTATTTATAATCACCTTTGTATGTGAATCGACCAGAATATACAGTATCATTAAAATGATATTGATAGTTTGCTCTGCAACACAGAGAAGCTTAGGATTCCAATCTCATTATCCAAGGTGGCAGTTTCCTATTTCCTGTTCTAGCAAAGGCAAAGCCTGCTGAAATGCATTTAGAGCCAGGCAGAAATTGAGAGACAGAGACAGAAAGAAAGGTTCTCGGAAACTGGAAGCCTCCTGTTTCACAGACAGCCAATTTCAGGAGTCAATACATTGACTGTGTCTATCTTTTTAAATCACCATGTTCTGCTGCAAGCTTTGATGTGGTCAGAGAAAAGAAACCACAGAGAAATACATCAGTGCACCCTAATGATGTGTAACGTGGGCTGTGGGTGGCCTAACCCCGCAAACATGCTCCCTTGTTATTACTAATAACTGCTTATCGTCTTTGGCTGGTTACCTAGCATGTGTGAGATCATTTGAGGAATAAAGATGTTTTGAATACTGACATATAGAAGCATATTTTTCTTTATCTGTGTTAAGTTTAAGACATTCTTTGGAACCATATCGTGACCAAACTCATGTTTGCATGCTTTACGAGATTTTTCAGGTAAGCATTAAGAAACATGCATTCATACAGAGGGGAGCAGTTGATGCTTAAATTGTTTCTTGTCTCTTTTGATTTCTTATATCTTCTTCTTGTATTTTTTTTTTTTTACCAATTTTCCTGCTTATATCCAGTAATCTAAACAACTAATTTGAAGACAGCATTATGTGTCTTTTTTTTTTTTTTTGGCCAAACCGGGGATTGAACTCAGG
>NW_004524932.1:999236-1007172 GCF_000260255.1 Octodon degus
TCCTTAAGAATGTGACTTTTGTATCCAAACATCTTAATATTAAGCCTAGAAGTCGATTTTTTTCTAAGTTAAAATACTCATTTCTAGTTTAAATAACACGTTTATAATATTTGTGTTTGCAGAATGTGGAAACTTACCAAAACACCTTTGCTGAGAAGAACATTTTTCTCTCAAGTGTTTGTGAAATGACTTTACCTTAAAGTGCTTTATCCTTAGCACACTTTGACCAATTCAGTGATCGATCTTGAGTCAATTCCAAGGGTGAACACTCAAAAATTTCATCTAATTATACTTGAGACCACAAATTTAATGTCTTTGACACTATCTTATATATCACATTAATGTACATTTCTAAAATGTTAATTAGAAAACTAACCTATAAAATAAACAAATATGCTGCAGATATTTTGGAGAAAAGATGATTAAAAATTTTATTTATTTATTCATATATTTGGTACAGAGTCTCACTATGCAGGTCAGTCTCGTAGTGATCCTCTTGTTTTCAGCCTCTCCAGCACTGGGATTACAAGCATGCACCACCACCATGCCTGAACTTGGTAACTGGGTCAGCACATACAGGGGCAAGGCCGGAGAGGCATGTGGTACCCAGAATCGAACCCAATCCTTGGGCTTGCCTAATCAGGTGCTTAGTCTGCTACATAGCTCACCCTTATCTTATTTTTTTAATGAGTTAGTAAATGCAAATTCCAGAAATCAAGAGTATCTAACAACAAGTTTCTTAGTCATTAATAACTAACATTATATATTATACGCTTTGATAAGGTTTCTCATATGTATAAAACTATAGAAAAAATTATTAATTTCAATAGATTAAGAATGAAAACTGATCCATAAATGTTATTTATACCAGAAGCTCTTACTTATAATCTTATAGAAAAGTTAGTCAGCTTTGAAAATTGATGTTCAAATGCTAATGTACAAAAAATATTCTTAAGGAATATTATTTGAAACACTAATTATATGTATTTAAATTAAAATGGAAAGTAGAAGTAAAGTATTGTGGCCCAAAATTTGCCCCCAGATATTTACATCATTTCCCCCAGTATTTTCTTGGACGATGAAATTGCTTCTTGACTGAAATGATCTGCTCTATTTTTCTATCCAGTTATGCTATCTCTGTTTTCTTCCATAGCTCTGTTATTTTGTTTTCTAATTTGCAGAATAAATCAGTTCTAAAAATGTACAGTCCTTAGTCTATATTTACCTCCTTCTGAAGTTTAAAGTCAAAAAGTAAATTTCCTCAATTTTATGTTGTGGGTTCAATATCACAATATGCTTGTGAAAATTGGTAGAAAAATAAATACAAAAGTGCGTAGTCCAAGACTGGTTAAACATTGTTAGTGCGACAGCCCCTTGGAAGATCAGCCATACATTTATCTTGGGCCAAGACAGCCGCTAAGGTTCAAGGGTCCATAGCTGATGAAGACTCCATCTCCACATGGGCTTCCGGTCGTGTGCGGGCAAGGACAGCCCCAGTCTGGCTCTTCAAACATGACGATGTATGGAGACCATGCGACTCCAAAGACCTGGATGTCTAAGAATTCATATGCTAAATTTGGTAGTGAAAATCATGTAACTACATTTGATTGTGATTGCTTTTTGTTTATGCCATAACTGTCAAGATACATACTGTTTTTAAGGGAATTGTGTGGAAATTGCTTAGCAGATGTTGGAAGATTAGTTAATAAAATAAATGTATGACAATGTGAAGGTCTAAGAAAAAATCATGGAAATGTATTTTCTCATAAAAATACTTTCTCTATTGAAACAATCTTCAGAAATGAACAAATAAATGCCTCTCCTTGGGATGTTTGTAAAATATTCCTTTGCCTAATAGCTAATGAATGTATTCATCTTTTTATTCTTTATTGACTGAAGAATAAAGAATAACATGTCACAAGTGAGTTAGGATGGGAAGCCATTTTTCTTTAATATGTTTGTGAGTGTTGATAATGAATATAAGACACAGAATTATTTTTCTAGTTCTTTTAAATGAAGACCATAAAATTCATCTTCTTGGAATAAAAATGCTATCTTTTAAAAAATGCAGATGGTTGAAATTTAATGATGAGATTACTCTGAAGATAGCAATATGCTTTATAACAATCAGTGTTGATTTCCTAAAAGAAAATTAAAAGATGTGCCAAATCAGATACAGAGCCTGCAAATCCATTGTTGGTAGTAGTCTCATTGCATATATAAAATACATTAAAATAGGAAGTAATACATAAAACTGAGATTAATCTTTAATAAGTGAGTGGCATTTTTAACTTAGTAACAATGACTGTCACAGTAAAACACAAAGTAAAGGATAAGAAAATATGCTAGTTGAAATATGTGTTTTTTAACTAGATTAATTATAAACTACATTAATTATAAATGCATTAATTTTTTCTAATCTATCTTGTTATTGACTTGTCACTTCTATCCAGTGTTTACACCAAATATGATTGGTGCAAAACTATGATACTTCGGTGTTTGAAAAGAACAGAAATGTATTTTTTCCTGTTCTGGAGGCTGAAAGTTAGATCTGGGCACATGCAGAATCAGTGAAGACAAAGATGAAGATTACCTTCCTCGTAGATGTCCTTCCTCTCTGAGGTCTCTCCTAACGGAAAGTGCAGGGATCTTTTCTCAGGTCTGCCTCATAAGGGAATTAGTCTTCTGTGTGAGGACCTTACTCTCATATCCTAATGTCTCCCAAAACTTCCACTTCTAACACCATTGCACTTGGAGTTAAGACCACCAGTTATAAACTTTTGAAAACACAAATATTTCAATCATAGAAATAGAACCATGAAGCCTTTGCTGTAAACAAAGGTTGTGGTAAATCGGTTAGATAATATGTAATAGATACTGTGTATTTGATCTTTACAACTGAAAAGTCCCCTAAAATGTACCTTAAACTTTGAAGTACAATTCAATGTTCTATAAATCACCTAGGCAATGGTCTGGTGAGGCCTAAGATTTATTTAAAGCAGGAAATCATTGATTTCTCCTTTTGTGTTTGCTCTTTGCAACTTGGGGCAAGCAATCAGTAAACAGCATTAGAGTTTATAAATACTGACAATCCAATAATAAGAAATAATCTCTTAATCTGGAAACAGTGATTTTATGAATCCTGTATTACTATATAATATTAATGTACTATTTAAGAACTTTTGAGAGACTGGGCTGTCATAAAATTAATACACACTTAAAGTTTTATTCCAATCAAGCATATAAAATGCTTTAATTTCATATATATAAAATCCTGTGAAGTATGACTTCTGAAAACATATCCACAATATTTTAGTTTGCTTAATTTTGGTCTCCATACACAGATTTACCTTAAAGTAGTGGCCAATCTAACACCCTATTTATTGGTAATTTTTAAATCACTTAGGTTTTAGAAGGAACTTAGAAAATATGACCGAGAGTATAAAAAATTAAGAATAATGTAAAAGGGCAATTACTAAATGATTGAATAATTGTGTGTGTGTGTGTGTGTGTGTGTGTGTGCGCGCGCGCGGGCACCTTAGGTAATTGTGATGGTTACTTGTAATGCATCCACCTGACTGTACAACAGGGTGCCCAACTATTCAGAGAAATTTCACCTGAAATGTGTATCTATGGATTGAGCAGAAAAGACTGTCCATTTTAGCGTGGCTGATCCCACCCAATAGGCTGGCTGCTGAAGAAGTCAGAGTGGCTCTCATTCATCGACTGACATCTCCTGCTTGGCCAGTTTTGAAATGGAATATCTGTTTTTTCCAGTCTTGAGACTCATGAAATATGAAATATATGCTAGGGGGCTGGAGAGATGGCTCAGTGGTCTAAAGCACCTATTTAGAACAAGCTTAGTAAAGCATCAGGGACCGCGGTTCAATCCCCCAGCACCACATGCCAGCCAGCCCCGCCCCCTGGTGGGCTGAGCTGGCCACACACACACACCACACTCTCTCTCTCTCTCTCTCTCTCTCTCTCTCTCTCTCTCTAATAAATAAAAAAAAGAAATATATGCTATTAAAATTCTCAAACCAACTGGCATTCAAATTGCAAATATACTGTCAGACATCCTGGGCCTCAGGACTTTGCACTAAAATTGTATCGTTGGCCAAAAGAATGTTCAGCTTGCCAGCCGCAGATCTTGGGACTTGTCAGTGTTTGGATCGTGTGAGCCAGCACAGTTTCTTCTAACAAATTTCTCACTCTCGCTCTCACTCTCCTATGTTGATATAGATACTTGTTTTACAATATTAGTCTTTCCTCTCAGTTGAAGTGTGTTATATTTGTGTGTGTGTGTGTTCTTGTGTGTGTATGAGTTCATGTCTACCAACCACTGCTTCAACATTAATTGGTTATATTGTAACTCATTGTAACATGTTTCTGATATAATTAGGTTCAGTGAAAAGAACAGTAAGCTGAGAGGTAGAGGACAGAGGCATAATTTAAACTATGCACTTGCCATGTGTCTACCGTGACATAAATCATTTAATAAAACAGTATTATCTGTTCTTCCTATTACCGCTTGCCTTCTAGTCTGAGTCATAGTGTCTTCATGTATAATTTGAAATATTTATTTTAGCTGACCTCTCAGGCCATACAAAAAGTACAGTTCAATGTTCTACAAATCACCTAGACAATGGTCTGGTGAAGGCTAAGATTTATTTAAAGCAGGGAGTCATTGATTTCTGCTTTTGTGTTTGCTTTTTGCAACTTGGGGCAAGCAATCAGTAAACAGCATTAGAGTTTATAAGTACTGACAATCCAATAATAAGCAATAATCTCTTGATCTGGAAACAACAGTATTGTTTTAAAATGTACTAAATTTATCAGTTAAACTTAGAATGTGAAGTATTGCATGGATACCAGTACTGATAATAAATTCTGGCATACTAAAATGTCCTTTAAGGATTAGGCTAAAGAAAAAAAATATTTTCATAATATAGACAAATATATCTTTCCATTTTTAGTGTGGAAAAATTGTACCCGTTTCAATAAATTGCTTCAGATCTCTATTTGTAATAAATTGAAGTATAGAAATGTGCTGGAATTGTAACCCAATAAAAGTAAGTATTTTTGCAATTAATTGATCTTTTTAAATGAATGTTGTGTTCAAGGAAATAGCCACAAGATTAATGGGATATTTATGGATTATTACCATATTGTTGTGTCTCTTTCATCAGTGATGACTCTGTCATTGGTTCTACAGAAAATTTTCACCCATAAATTGTATATAGAAATATATATATATATCCAAGAACCAAGACATTGGAGTGAAACCATCATTCATGTTGAAACAGAAAACTCAGATTTTTCATTTAGTGATGAGGAAGACAGAAATCTGTAGTACCTATGCACATTATTAATGCATGATGGCATTTCTTAAAAACTAGAATTGGTGACAACATACAAAACTAAATGTAATTTTATAAATAATTTAATTTCTGTCTACAATGACATTAAAACATTTTCAAATCATGCATCAAATGAAACATTTTAGGAATTTTCTTGATATTTTTAAACCTTGCAGCCCTTTTTATTTAGAGAAATATTTCTTTACACACAGCACGAATGGGAAACTATTGTAGACTAATTCTCTCTGTCTTTTCACATGGGTCAATTTGACTTTTCATAATAACAAGCTTGAATATTCTGAGAAAAACCTCATTATTTCAAGGCTAATGATGCAGTCTGGTTAAATGGAGGTGGAGAAATGCAGAATGGAAACAAAAAAATCTTTTAAATTATTAGTTTTTTTCACTAACAAGCAACAGGAAAACTATACTCAAATAGTTTTATAAACAGGTCTCTTAGATACACACACATATCAATTACATTCATATAGCTAGCATGTGAATTTCATTATGAAGAACTCTCTTAAGGTTCATAATTTTAAACTTAAATAATGTGCACATTTATTTATTGAAATAATTTATAAGAATAATTATCATGAGGGCCAGCCAGATAGTTCAGCTCGCCATGCCAGCCCTGCCCCCGAGGCATGCTGGTATTGCAATTGAGACTGGGTGTCGTGATGCATGCCTGTAAGCCCAGAGCTTGGGAGCTTGAAAACAGGAGACTCAGTACAAGTTCGATCTACATAGTGAGACCCTGTAGATCCTGTGGTCCCTGTACTAAATACATAAAAAAAGAATGATTGTCATGAATTGAACTTTCCTAACTTATTGAAATATGTTGATTAAAGAAATATTTAAAAATATCTTTTGTGTATGATTATATCAAAGACATACTAGAATTTTTACTAGAGATTAAAAATTCAGTGTGTATACTTTCTATTATTCTGATGATTATTAGTGCATGTACTACTTTTCTTTTAAACTTAAACACTTACTAGGGCCAGCAAGATAGCTCAACAGATTAAGCACCTGCTTAGGCAAGCACAGAGACTGGGGTTCGATTGCCTGTGTTGAATGCCACACCAGCCTATGCATGGGCTGGCTGAGCTGGCCACAAAGACTCAGTGTGGTAGTGCATGCTGGTAATCCCAGAGCTGGGGAGGCTGAAAACTGGAGGATGATTATGAGTCTGAACTGCGTAGTAAGACCCTATACAGCAACAACAACAACAACAATAACAACAACAACAACAAATTACTGAAAAGAAGAACAATGAAGATGTAATCAATAATTTTGCTTGTGTAAATGAAGTAGAATTATGACAGTAGTTGTGGTATTATGTTGCTGTTCTATACTACCTCAATGTACGGCTATGTGAACTCTAAGAGTGGTTTTCTGGGCTAAAGTCCTCAACAAATTCAGGCCATTAGGAAAACAAGCATCTCTGGCCAATATAACACTTTCAGGTCTGAATTTGGAGAGATTGTCATGTTATATGAACTTGTCAGTTGCAAATTATGAGAATTCTAGCAATGCCTTGTATTTTTAATAAATTTCAGTAATAGCAAATGGTTTTGCAATTAACACCCTATAATGATTTTGATTAAAATGGATATTTTTGCAAATAAATCTAGTTTCATTAGAATCAGCAAAACATATGAAAGGTGTTATTTTATAGCAAATAAGTTAAGACTGTACACAGGATTTTTCTTGAGTTTCCCTAAGATAACTATGTGTGCGTGTGTGTGTGTGTGTGTGTGTGTGTGTGTGTGTGTGTGTCTGTTCCCATGGGTTCCAATGTAGATGAGGACGTTGTCCTGCTATGTGAGGACAAGTGACAGCACAATTAAACATTTGACATTAATGAATATAAACCAACTTTAGACTCTTAACTGGTAGCCTATAGAAACACTTTTCATGAATGGAAATTGATCAGATTAAATGTTTTACTTGAAGCATTATTTTCTGTATAAGATATTCATATTTAACAAAAATATAAATGAATTCAGGTTTTAAAATTGTTAATAATGAAATCTTAGTGTTTTATAGACATTTGACCCTTTACTACCTAACCTCTATTAATTATTACCAAATTAACATAAAAACCACAACAAAATTTTCCAATAAATTCTATATTATCTTCAATTTTGTAATTCAGAAAATCCATAAGTGGGTGAGTCTATGGTTGATAGAAATTTTTATTACATTTTCATTTGATATTGTGTTGTCGCTGCTATCCTTTCCTTGAGCTAGAAGCTCGACATCTAGTAGAATGTACCAGGCAGAGTAAGTTAAGCTACAATTTGGGAGACGCTAATGTGGAAAACATCATACGAGGGAATAGTCAAGTCTAAGAGATTATGAAAAGTTACTTTGAAGAATGAAGCTTGACACCAGGTGAAACAAGCAATATGAATCAGAGGAAAGAAATGCATTCTGGGAGAAAAAGCAACCTGTGGAGGCACCAAGATAACTGGAATTGTGAGGCAGAGGCAATGTAGAAAGTAAGAAAAGGTGACAGACAAGGTTGAACTACTAAAGCGTATTAAAACTGATGATGTTTATTATAAAAG
>NW_004524932.1:1007272-1036779 GCF_000260255.1 Octodon degus
CTCTGAAAGGACTTAAATACATATACTATATATATGTATATTACATATATACTATACATATGTATATATAATATGACATGAAATATGCATGACTGTTCATGTCATAAATGAACAGTATATGATAAATTAATATATATCCTTTGATGTTTTTGAAGGGGTATTCTTGTAGTTCCTGGAGAAATTACATACAGAAATTTGTCCTGAGAGACAACACATGTCCTGTGTCAAGAAAAGAAACAATATTTTAAAAGTCATCCAGATACCACACAAAGGATACACGATGTGGGGGTTTCTAGTCTCTGTGTAAGCATATCTGTGAAGGTGATGGCAAACATCTTTCATGGGAATGTGCCCAATATTGTAGTCACAGAGATTTTAGGCAAAATATGCATTTTGATGAGAGTAAATTATCATGTTGAAATCAGTTCTTCTCACTCATATTAATAATATTAAGTTTGATTTAATGATTAGATATATTTTTAGGGAAAATTCAAATTGCACAGTAGTTGATTAATGTATGTCAGGTGTTATTTTATTAATTATAAAATGACAGTATTAACAACTTCATCTGATTGCTAGCGTTACTTCTTATAGTAACCATGTAAAAGAAAATATTGAAGATTCATCATCATTTTTTGCCTCTTCATTTCTTATATTTAAATACAGCTCTATGAAATATTTGTTTCACAGTTTCTTACTTCAGTGTATCTTATCAATGCAGTTCATGAATATGCGCTAGAACTACAGAAAGTACATTTTGTAATTAGTTTGCTTCTCAGGATGTGCATGTCTTTGAAAGCTGATATTTATATATCTGAGGATATATACATTTCAGTTATGACATGAACAGTCATGCATATTTTATGAACTATCATTGAGCATTAACAAAATAATATAAAATTATGGTATTTATATTTTATTTTCCTATTTTTGAAAGGTGCAATAGATAAGAAAAAGTAAGCACTTTCATTAAGCAAATTGCATTTGTATATACAATTCATTTCTACTTATTAGTGACATAAATGATATTTCTGATAATCTTAAATTGGTAAATTGTCATGATATTCTTTTGCTTTAAGAAACCTCAGAATCTAAGAGATTATTTTAGGTCTTAATCTCACTGAAGAATACCTGTAAAGAGGCATGGATTGAAGTTCTTATGCTTATTTATTTCTACGTGAGATAACACTCTATAAGATGCTCAAATTATATTTTGCTTTGTTCATTGCTTTGTGCACTATCAATTCCACTTCACTGGAGAGCCTGTCTCTGTCCCAGGTGTGACCAACATAACTGAACGAGCACCTGAGGTCTCCTTATGAGGTCTCCTTCCGCATATGGCTGGCAGTTGGTGGTGAGTTAGCTCTCCCACTAAGCACAGGAGAAGGTTCACTAATGAATTTCTTATGGGTTACTACTACTTTCTTGTACATAACACATCTTAATTGTTTTTATGTTCACCTTCCTTGGCCCCTTACCCCACCCTCCCACTAAATAATCCTCATCTCATTGGCAAACAATCTAGCTTTCTATTTCCTATTATTTATATTTTATTTTGCTTTTTAAGTGATCCATCATTTGAGTTTCTTATATAAGAGAAACAGTGCAATATTTATGCTTGTACGTTTGATCAATTTGCATTTTTCTAATGGTCAGAGATGTTGAACAATTTTTCATTTATTCTTTGGCCATGAGCACATCTTCTGAGAAGTGTCTATTCATTTCTGTTGCTCATTTCTTCATTGGGCCTTTTCTTTTGGGGTATTAATCTTGTTAATATCAGATTCCCATATGCTTTGAGGCTGTGGCTCAGGCACAATGATCATCTTACAATTGTATTTCTTTTGAATGGTCTAAGTTTTAACTCAGATAATTATACTATCGCAAGTTGGAATGTAGTCATAAGGTGTGTCTACATTTAGGTTCCCAAGAATTTTTCAACATGAAAATTTGTTGAAAATATTAAGAAAACGAAAGCGTAGTAGCAAGAGTGTGGGGTTTGGTAAAGAAGACGCTGGGTGCAATGTAGGCTAGTAAAAAGAACACTAAAATATAGCCACAATTCTGGGCGATGTGTACTTACATTTTATGATAAAATTTCAAAAGTCAGTTCAGAGTCTACATCGAAGAGTTCCTTGCTGCCTCCAGGGACAGCTACTGGGGTATCCAGACAAGTAGTATCATCAGTCATTGGTGGAAGACTGTTTTCTAAGGAAAGCTTTTCCCTGGCTCTTCCTTCCTGACTTTGGGTGGTAAAAGCATACTGTTAAAACCAGAGAAAGCTTCAGGCAAAGAGGCCAGATGTTTGCAGTCATGAGTAAGTACAGCATACACGGAAGTACTGCAAATGAGGAAATACAGCTGGTGAATTTTTAGCACCTGCTGCAAAGCAATGTGGAGAAATAGAGTATGCTATGTTTAAAGATTTATCCCTAACATGGAATTAGTTTTGTTATAGATATTTACACTTATAACCATAAGAAGCAATATGTTGATGGGGCCAGTTAGATGTCATATACATTTTAATGTCTCACTTACATTTTAATAAAGTTATTGAAATATATTTATAACTTAATCTGATACTGTATGACTAATTTCCTCAATTTTCCATATGTTCTATATTAACTAAGATATAAATTTAAATTTTTTACAAAAATTTACAATAATTTTGAGGTAATAAAAAGCATGATCTTATGCATTTGTCTAAGTGCACATATATATATTAAACAAATCTGTATCATCAATATCTTGAATATTGCTAATATAATGAATATAGATGTAAGCTATGTAAAATACATGATAACCATTAATAAATATATCAAATATTATTTATCACTATGATTTCATATCATATTATATTGGTATTATTTGAATTTATCTTTAGTCCAAAACAAAGAATTTTTACAATTCAGTTCAAGCTAGTTAGGTTATTTTAATATTATACCAAGCTTTAATTTTAAGTAAGACATAGATCAATACGCAGTTATGAATTTTTAAACAAATATGTCCTACCTGTTACTGTTGTTTTTATATATTTTTTTTCCCAGCAATTGAACTCATGACATTGTTCTGTTACCTTTCAATTTAACAAATTTGTTTTAAAGTTGGGAAACAAGTGCTGAATGCTTTCACCTCTCTCCCATTTTTCTTGTTATTAAAGGATATATTTTTACACAAGCGTCTGCCAGGCTTCATTGCAGTTCTCTGGAAGCAGACTGTATTAGTACTAAAATCACCAGTCAAGGTTTGTATGCTTAATAATCATTTCACTGGGGTTATTTTTCAGTATCCCAAGGGTATTTATCTTTTGAAAACTCACTTTCAATTGAAATGATCACTTTCTAAATGCTTCTCCATTCCCAATTGTGCAATATAATAAAACTACTGATTTGACTTTCATGCCGCATCGACTAATTTGCAATCACGGCATATCTTCAGCCTTCTTCTTTCAAAATGTCTTAACTTGCCAGGGGTTATATTCATTCAATTAATGTTTGCTGAAGAAATTAATTCCATAATAGTTTTACTGACTTCAATTTTACTAAGAATCTGTCTGGCCCAGAGTATCATGGTCTCAATCCTCCGTGTTTGTTTCCTAACATCTACTGATATGGCAGTACCAATGATTTTGATGGCATCATGTTAACCTTTTACGATCCAACATCATTCGTACAACTTATACTAAGTATTTTTATTAAAGCTATGAGAAGACAATGCCAGAAAGATTTATTGTGACAACACAAGAGGTTTTTGAATCATATGACAAAGGCAATGATTTTAACTTTGTGGAAAAGGGTAATGTTTATAATTGATTTCAGAGAGAAGCTCTTGGATTTTCAAATTGCTTGCTCATTTCCATTTAGAAATTGGAGAATTTACTTAAAATCTCTATATTTCAGTCTCCTAAAAGCATGATTCTCTTTAAAAATACACATACACATGCACAGAATATGTATGTTTTAATCTAGAATGTACTTATTGATAAATCCACAATTGGCAAGCGTAACAGTTAATTTAAGATATTACAATTTGGCACCTCTTTCCTTTTACGGGTCCACACTCTAGTTCTTTGAATGTGTGATTTTAAAATTCTGCCTAATAAATCCTTTTATGTCTCTAATAGAAAACCTTGTGCAGGGCTGGTGAGATAGCCTAGTGGACTAAGCCCCTTCCTAGGCAATGCCAGGGATCAGGGATCCCCAGCACCAAAATGGCTCCAGCGCTGAGCCAGCCACCGAGACTGGGCATGGTGATGCCTGTAATCCCAATGCTGGAGAGGCTCAAAACAAGAGGACCACTATGAAACTGAGCGTGTAGAGAGACCCTGTACCAAATACATAAGAGAAACAAAAACACATACATACATAAAACATGTGATAATCTGATTTAAATTGAGATAAGTACTAAAAATATAGAAGTTAGATAGTTGCTTAGTTCTGAAAGTGTCCAAGGCAATTTTAATTTAAATTTAATCTCAAATGATTTCATGTTGTTGTGATGCTATGAAAAGCAAGGAAAGATTGAATGTAAATATCAATTTTCTGGGATCCGCTGATTTTGTTGCTCCTGATTTATAATTCCACATTGTTACTTTTCTTTTTTCTTGTTTCAGCTTCATAATTGAAAAGAGAATTTGCCTTCCTCATTCTTTTTTCCTCTTTCTCTCTTTCTGTTCCTCTCCCTCTCCTTGATCCTTGATCTAATGATGGTAGAAATGTAGAAATGAGACTAAGCCAAATACTGAAAATGCTAACATTCTTAAAATGAATGATAAATTGCAGTTGTGGGTAAAGGGACTTCAGTCCAATTAGGTTTTAACAGACAGAAGCAAATACTTCATTGAAAGTGTGGCCAAACTGTTCTTCAAAAGGTTTGCAGTGGTTGCCTATGGTGGGTTAAAGTCTGCTGATTTTCATTAGTTAGGGAAATGGTTCCAAAAGTTGTTTTTCTTTTATGATGGGCTTGAACCATGGAGTGGTCACAGGCAATCCTTCCTAGAAGCCCTTAAATCTTTGTGTATCTCTCACTATCATTCTGCATGAAACTTTGTAGTTTTTAGTAATCCAGGCTAAGAGATGGCCTTTGTTCAGAAACTGTTGAGTTATTCTTACTACCAGAATTATCATCTTGCATGTATGTTTTGACCTGAAAAAACAAAAGGGTGAAAGAAAAGAAACACACAAGCAATTGGCTGTGGTGAACCTATAACATAGCCTTGGACAGAGCATTTCATAATGAGCGTGTCTGTAACGTTGAGGATCTGTGACATTATACAACTGAGTGGAATGTGACTCACTGGCAAGGCAGCAGAAGGGATAGACCTGGTATGAAAGCACAGATGGCAAACGTTTTACTCCACTGTAGTCAACCATTGGGCCTCTGCAGCACCAAGGGAGGGTTCAGTGTCTCAGAAGAGTGACTTAGAGGAGCGTGGGCAGGTACCTCTGCAAGTGTTACAAGAATCCTGTATCAGACTTTCTACTTATAGCAAAGCTAACGGAAACTCATGGTATGTTGCCTAGCTGTATGCCTTCCAAAATTAATAACTTTCAAGTTGACAAAGAGAAATTGAGGATTAGGGGATTATCTAGTTGCTTTCTCCCTAATAGTTTTTCAGATTATGGCAACATTGTGCTTCTTTTGTTTTCTCAGAGACTTATAGCAGGTTTGTTGAAACAGGTCCCATTATAAAGGGGAAGAGGATTCTGCCTCTGTGAGTTTATTCTCCCAGCCTTCTGCCATAGGTTAGTGTCTAACACAGTGTCCTGTAACTTCTTGATATTAGCAGCAATCTTCTCTTCTTGGTGCTTAAAATATGTGATAATTGATTAAAGATTCTCTTATCAATAGAATACAAGGAGAAGCCAAGGGAAAAAAGAATGAATAGCAAACCTATCCATGTAGGTCATATGTTTTCACCTACCAAGTGGAAGCTAACAGCCCAAAAAGTAGGGTAAAAAGAGATAAAAATTAGTAGTGTGGGATGAGGGTACACACTGTAGTCCCTGCATAGACATGGCTATAACCCTGTGTTATGAATGTAGCAGTTCCTCATCATATGGGGAAAGAGGAAAGCTGCAACTGGACACAAGAGAGGTAAGTGCGCATTGATGCAGAAATGACTATTGGTAATATGAATAAATCCTACTTTTCTAGGCCAAAAAACTGTTAGACTATCCCTGAAAGGAAATGTGTCATTAAAAAAATGAAATTATTTTTGAATTTAAAGATTTAACATATGAAAATAAAATTGATATGGATTTTCTCATTATTTCACTTTCATTATTGGCTTGCTATTTGCTAGGTATAAAATGTTTGGGTAGTAATATAAGCCACTTCAATAAAAATTTCTTAAAATTGGAAGATAAATAGCATCACCTATGAACAATTCTATCATGGCCTGGAGCCTCCAGCGTTGCAGTCAGGATTGGTGAGTTACAGCAAGCTGTCCAGAGATAAGGAGCTCTCTAGGGCTCAGCTCACAATAGAAGCATGGTTACAGGTGATTGGCTATTTTTTCCCAGGTGTATGGATTTGTGAGGTTTTTTTTTTTTTTTTTTCCTTCCTGGCCTGACAAGCATAAAACCAGATAACAACATGCCTTTTTCTCACACTTAGCAGAAGTAAAGGAGGGTAACACTGCAAGATGTGACAGAAAATGTGTTAGGATGATGATTTGTTGGATTAAAATTTAATGTAAAATTATAGATCATATCAAGTGTTGCCTTTGTTACTGCGATGAACAATGAAATGCATTGTTATTTGCCTATTTACATGTTTTGTGGACCTAAGATTCGTCCTCAGTCCTCTTTCATGATAGGCAGGCAGTCTGACATACGTAATCATACCAACCATATGCATAGTTACAAACACACAAGCACTCGCCCATAGATAATGAATGTAAGGAGCTATTCCAGCCTCTGGAAATTCTGGTACTAAAATAATAAAATATTTATTTCCAAGCTTTCAATACATAGGAGAATTTATTTCACTAAACAGTCAATATATAATTAAATATCCTAATATAGTAAAATTTGTTTGTATTGCTTAAAGTAAAAAAAAAAAAAAAAAGAAACTAACTTGATTTCAGGTAGTTTTTTATTTTTTATTTTTTGGTGGAACCGGGGATTGAACTCAGACCCTTGCGCTTGCCAGGGAAGCACTTACTCCACTGAGCCATTTCCCAGCACCGATTTTGAGTAGTTTTTTAGAGTTAGGTTTCAGTTATTGGTTACGTAAGCTGTGAAAATATATTTAATAAGGCACAATCTGTATAAACAATTAAACAACTGAAAGTTTATATTGATAACCATCAAAAATAGTACTTTACAAAAAAAATAGTACTTTACAAATACCATAAATTATGAGTATGTTTAATTTCCAAAGAATTTAGAGATGGACACAGAAAGACACTGCAGGGTTTATTTGCCAGCGACTTTACTGTCTATTTTTTCAGTAGTAAGTATTGTTAGTGTGTGTGTGTCTAGATGCCCCCACAGAGCCTTCTGCAGTCATAAGTGAGGCTTCTCAGATGTGGCTGGATCTAGTGTTGATGCAGGGATTAAGGATGTGGTTGCTAAATTAATCCACTGATTGTATTGTCACAGTTCCGCTGTGGACAATGGGAAGACTCAGCTCTAGTGTGAGTGCCACACACCTGAGGGCACGTGGCCTAGAGAGGATGTGAAGAACAGAGGAGGGCTGCTGCTGCTTGCTGCTCCACTGCGTTGCTGCCTTCTTGCCTCTGCCCACCATGAGCTGTTTCTCCTCTGTGATGTCCCTCCGCCGTGCAAGCCTACTTGTAATGTGTAGTTGTCCCATCAAAGCCTCATGCAATCATGAGGTGGACTTATAGAGCTTGTGATTAACTCAGGATGGGTGTGAGTACTACCCCAAGCCTGAGCGGATAGCCTGAATGCAACATGAGGGACAGACTTGTGCTCGGTTGCCATTGTTGCTGCTACTCCTCCCACTGCTCTTGCTGCTTTCCATCACCATGAAAGGCTGCTCTCTGCCTCAGAACCAGCTGATTATGGACTGAAACCTCCACAGACTGTGAGCTAAATAAGGCTTTCATTCCTTAATTTAGTGTGTAGGGTATTTTGTCCCAGAAACAAGAGGAGAGTAACTAAGACAGAACCTTAGATCCGGCTGACCAAGAAGTAAAGCATCTACAAACTACTGGCCAAAATAAAACTTTCTTCTTTTAACTTTGGGAGTCCGGTATTTTGTCCCAGTAAAGAAAAAAATACCTATGACAATATGAATTTTAATAAACATACTAAATGGTTTCATTATATAATAAAACATTGCTTTAAAAATATACTTTTATCATTTCTAGAATTTGAACTTAAGAAGTCTAAAATACCACATGCAACTTATCCATGTGGAGGAGGTGGAGAAAGATGGTTTGTAAGTAACATCCTTCAGCAGTTGGCTCCACATTATTGTGCCAATTGGGGTGATGATTCACCCTCATGCACAGAAGCCCTTTCACAAGAGCAGGGGAACCAAGGGAGATACCAGTGCCTGCTCATCTGCTCACAGTATAATTCAAGGGAAGGCTGCTTTGCACTAGGTGGTAGAAACCACAGTCACCCTTAATGCAACTTGCTTGAAGCATCTTCCTACAACTCCAAACAAGAGGGAGAAAGGTGGATGGAAAGGAATTCAGTCCGGGGATATGTTGAAGTCCTGTAACCAGATGCCTGAGATAACTTACTTACGATGAAGAATGGTTTATTTTGGATATTGCTTTCAAATGTTTCAATCCAGGTCCAATTAACTCCAACACTTTGAGCCTGTAAATATAACAAAACTTCATATCTTACAGATAGAACCAAAAGGAAAGCAAAGAAGGGTGAGTTCCCATATCCTTGTCAGGGGTATGCATGCAGATAACTAAATTTCTACCATGGCATCCCACTTCCTAAAGACTTTTACTGCTTCTCGGTAGCTTTACAAGCTGGTAATCAAGCCTTAGCACCTGAGCCAGTAGGGAAAATGTATAAAACCATTGCAAGGCTTTAGACTTTAAGCCTGAAACCCTGCATATCATACCAACATTTATTGCCAAGCAAAACCCAATAATACTTTCCCAAGACTATTCTACACTGAGAATTCTAATTATCTAATTAGAATATAGATAAATCTATTAGAATTTATCTATATTCTAAATACCCCCGTAGAATGGGGTATTTATGGAGTAGCATATTGAAACTCCATTAGCCAGAAAGCTGACTGCATCAGACCTGCCCTAAAATCAGAGAGCAAGTAAAGGAGTAAGACTACATGCTGGGTAGAAAGGCATGCAAGTTGCTGTTGGGATTTCTTTGGATTCCAGAATCTGGGCTTACGTGGTAAAATCTATACAGGGCAGAAACCAAAAGCATCAATATCAAAACCAAAGTTCATAGCCTGAGCTTTTAGACCTGCGCTACTATTAAGCAGATTTCAGCCCCAGTAAAAACCATAGCCCTAAAAAAAACACAGGGAAATCTGTATTCTCCCTGTGCAAATGCCAGTAATCATCGGTCCAGTTTCTTGATTAATCCCACTTTAGATGAGAACCTACAGCCAAAGGAATCAGATTTGGGTACTGACCTACATTATTAGTGGCAAATTACAAGAGTGACTGAAAGAACACAGTGACTAGAAGTCCTCAGGCCAAGCTCTAGTATTCTAGAATAGAACAAAACCAGCTTCAGCAACTAATGCAGCCTAAAGCATGCAGTCTGCTGTTATGGTCCTGATCTTACAGCACTCCCTGGAAGGACATCAAGGGTTTTGGTTATGAGACTTACAATCACAAAGAAAAATAATATACATGTCTGCATAGAAATACTATAAATGCCCAGACAAGGCCACATTGCAACCGCCACAGTGATTAAAAACAATGAGAGATGCCTTGCCAGCCCTGCCCTTGGGGGGCACTGAGGGCAACTAAGGACAATTGAGACTGGGTGTGGTGGCGCCCACCTGTAATCCCAGCACTGGGAAGGCTGAAAACAGGAGGATCACTAGAAGTCTGACCTGAATAGTGAGACCCTACAAACCCTGTACTAAACACATTAAAAAAAAATCAGGGAAGCAGGACATCACTAAAAATGAAACAAAACAACAAAGATGAAAACCAAGGTGCCAATGAATTACCCTGAAGGTACGAAGGTACTCATCTGACAGATATCTCATTATAGCTATTTAAAAGCTCAGCAAAGCTCAAGGAAATACATAGAAATAATACAGATATATAAAACAAATTTAAACAAAGGATTGAAACAGTCAAAATCAAACAGAATTCCTGAAACTAGAAACTTAAGGAAAAACTAAAAATTCAGTAAAAAGCAGGGACAGTAGAATTGATGCAGCCAAACACAGAACCTGTGAATTTAAAATCCTTTATTGGAAAATACCATGGAAAAAATGAAAAGGAATGAAGAATGTTGAAAGGATTTGTGGGACAGTATCAAAAGAGCAAACCAGTAATTACAAACTATCATTATTTATTTGGGAGAAAAAGAGGTTAAAAGGAACACAGATAGCTTGAAGACAAAATAGCAGAAAAATCTTTAGTCCTAGACAAAAGGAAAAATATCCAGATAGTGAAAAGTAAAAATTCTGTTTCATTCAATCAATATTTTTCACATAATTTTATTGATAAACAAATAGCAACAAGACAGTTGCAAATCAAATTGGTAGGACAGTTTCAATAATTAACACACTGCATACATTCTTCCTAGTGGTTAGTTGCTGTACAAGAATCATTCTATTCATTAAGAGAATGTAACTATATATCTATCCTAACCAATTTTTGAATACACAGGTACAAAATGGACATTCATCGGTATGCCCTTTTTTGGTTAAGTTCCTTTTTTTGAATATTATAGGTGTGTAAACTCAACAAAATATTCCAAAAGAGTCCAGTAGCCCATAATAGTATTGTGTCTTCTGTTTAACTGGCAATGTCAGAAATTGTTGACCTGAGTCCCCTACAGCTCAACATAACAGCATGGCTTTACTTCTTATATTTCATTTTTATACTTTTCTGCTGGATGGTTAAGACCAAGGTAAAGAAGGACCTACGCAACAAGAGTTGTAGCTTTTGGGTCTGATAAGGTCAGTGAAATGCCCTCAGGATTTATCCTGAGATCCTGTACCTCAGATTGTAGAACTTTTTTCAGTTTTTATTTGCAGATGACATGATACTTTACTTGGAAGACCCAAAAAACTCTACCAAGAAGCTACTAGAATTAATACAGAAATTCAGTAGCATAGCAGGTTATAAAGTAAGTCAATACCCAAAAGTCAATCGAATTTTTACAACTAAGCCAATAGACATATAATTTCCCTTAGAAAGCTTAAGAACAAAGTTCTGGGAAACAGGGAGAGGGTAAAATATATGTATTACAAGCAGCTCTGTTGAGTTCAGCAATAGTCCTCTCAGCAGAGACTCCACAGGCAAGAAAAGTCTTATGTGCTATGTTCAAAATACTAGAAGCAACGAAAAGTGACAACCAAAAGTATTGTACCCAGCACAGGCATTTTTCAGAGGTGAAGGGATTTACATGAAAAAAAATTGAGGAGACATAACACAAAATTACTTAAATGTATACAATTCAAAAGTAAATGTAGGTGCTCAAATTCAGAATCTTCTCCTAATTTACAATTTAGATAGCACAATTCACAAATCGTACATCATGGAGCCCCTGAAAGATATCCATAAGTGTCATGATCTATATATTTAGTTAAAAGAAAAAAGAAATAATAGTAATGCCAATATTCCCCCTTTTATAGCAGCCATCAAGCAAGATATAGAAGAAATGTATCCTAATATTTCAAAAACTATGACAAATTCCCAACATCAGACTGAGGCACATGGAAAACATTTCACTAAAAATGTGGAACAATAGAAGAATATTTGTTTATACTTTTTATTCTTAATGAAGACCTAAAAATCATAACCAGAGCTATTGGGCAAGAGAAGAAAATAAAATGCATTTAAATTAGAAAAAAAAACAGTTTAATTATCACTGTTTTCAGATGATATGATTTTACATAAATCCATACAATAGCAGAAAAATATTTATAAGGTAATTCTGTAAAGTTACGAAAACCAACATTTGTTGCATGTCTATTCACTAGTAATAAACTGTTCCAAAGAAGAAATCAAAACAATCTCAAAGGGGGGGTGGCAGGGAGTTAGTTCAATAGAATAAGTGCTTGCCTGTAAGCACAAGGTCCTGAGTTCAATCCCTAGTATCACACATACACACACACACAAATCTCAGTTACAGTACATTGAAACTAATAAGCTCAAATAACAAAATGAACAACGTTGACATTGAAAAATCATAAAACATTGATGAAATAATTTGATGCTCCAAATAAATATAAAGATGTTCCTCTTTTCATGTACTGGAAAAGTAAATAATGTCAATTTTGCTCAAGGTAATACTGATTCAAAGAAATGTCTACCAAAACATACTATTTACGAGAGAGAGAGAGAGAGAGAGAGAGAGAGAGAGAGAGAGAGAGAGAGAAATTAGTAACTGTGAGTTTCAGTAGCATTACGGAATGTGACAGAAAATAATTGAGAGTGGACATAGAAATAAAATAATAACTACAAAAGTTTATGGATTTTCTTTTTAGGGTGATGTGAATATTTTAAAATTAAATTTTGTGGTGGCTGAATTACTGAATAAACAAGGGCACTGGATTATGCACTTTAAATAGGTGAATTAAATGATGTGTGAATTGTTTTTTAAATAAGATGCCCTTGGAAAAAATGTTAAATGGAATATAGTAAATGTCAAAATGATTACTACAAAAGCAGCCACTGCCTTAACTCAGACACACAATTATCAACATATTTAGCTGAATGCCAAAAATTTAAATGAAAATATATGAATAAGAGGCCATTCATACCTCTTACTTCAGAGGATAGCAGTGTATAAAAACCAATACTCAATACTTTATGCAAGTTGAATCTAGTCTAATCAGAATAACATCATGATCAGTCAAAAACTTCAATAAATCCACATAAAAATTCATATGGAAAAATAAATTTTCAAAAGAATAGCCTGGCCTAAATTTGTTAATGGATTTTGCTCATTGCTTGTCTAAGAATAAATGGACATTTTAAATTTTAAAACACATTTCATCATCCTATTTTGTACAATTTATTTACAAAAAGTAATGTCTGGGAAAATATTTTTTCTCCTAACTATCCTTTATGCTATTTAAGGTTTTCAATAACTGTTATCAAAAGCAAACATAGACATTTAGGCACAAGTATAATGTGTATTTTCAACATACAGTATCTGATTATATAAAATAGTTGTAGATATTTGAATGTACATACATAAGTTTATATATAAATATAAATTAATATGCAATTGTATATATATTTGTACACCAGTACCAAAGCATGCAAGAATGATATATGTACATGGAGATCATATTTGTCTCAAAACCAAGTAAATAATTTGCAGCTTTGAATTTACAGAGTTCGCAGAAATATTTATTTATGACCATGACTTTTATATTTTCATTTTACTTATTTATTTATTGATTGATTGACTGATTTTTTGCAGTAGCGGGAATTGAACTCAGGACATTGCACATGCCAGGCAAGTCCTTATGCCACTGAGCTGTCTCCCCAGCCTTATATTTTCAAATATTAATTAATAAAAGCAACTGACTCTTATGGCTTAAATTTGAAATGTGGCCCCAAAGTCTCACTTTCAATGTGGAGTCTGTTCAGAAGGAGCGGATCACGCAGAGAGCGCCCGCGGTCGGTGCCTGCCACCCAGCCCTGTCTCTCTACCTCCTGGACAGCATGCTGTGGAAAGCCTTCCTCTGCCTTCAGCCTCTGCCTGGCCACTTGTCCTTTGCCTGACTGCCAAATGACCCCTGACTGAATACACTGAAAACACAAACCGTAATAAACGTCTCTCTTCAAGTTGTGAATGCTGTGTATTTTCTTCCTCGGTTGTGAAAACAATGATGATCAATATTTCTTCAATACTCCTAAATAGGGTCACTTGCGTTGGTTTCTATACATCTTGTAGACAAATTTTAACTGAACAAGAGTTTTGTTTCTCTACCACTGACTTCATTTTCAGTGATTTAAATTCTGAGATCAATTAACTTCTGGTATTTCTGTAGCACAATTATCCGTTAGATATCAAAAAACAATGCCTTTTCTATTTTCAATGTGTACAGAGGTACATGTATGTATATACATAGGATAGCGAGAATGATTTCACTATTAATTTTTGTTTGTTTATAAAGGGAGCAATTAGTGCTTAACATTTTTATTTTGACCAATTTAACATGTGATCTGAGCAACTAAGTTGAAGACAACAGTGTGCCACACAGCAACCATTGTAGAATTTCTATCATCTTGATTTTTGGAATTCTGTATGGTTTTTAACATTTTATCTATTAATTTTTATTTTCTTTAAAATAAATGAAAATAACTTTTGTGCACTCTATAACGTGTATGGTTATAATATTCGAGTATACATAATGTATCTCAGGGGTATTTCAGCACCAAGCATGAGCTTCATCAAAGAAAGACAAAGTGGACATGATATAGGCTAGCAAAGCTCATTTTCACTGTCTAAAAACTAATAACTACGTCTAAGTACTACTATCCTTTAAAATACATAAATTGTACTCCAGGAAAAAGTAGACCAAATGGTAAATTTATTTGCAAAAATACTATTAAAATTTTGAATGTTTCATTTTCACTAAAACTTTGTTTGATAGGTAGGTGCGGTGACACATGTTTACAATCCTAGTACAAAGTGCAGAAGCCACTGTCCCTAGGGAGGGAGCAAGGAAGAAGGGACAGGGCATAAGGAAATGGGTCCCCCCTGTAACTCCCGTAAACTGGGACACAGGGAACAAGAAATTCCTTGAGGCTCTCTGTGTGGTCTTTGATCTTTGTTCCCTTACCTGGAAGGATATCAACTAGTGTTATGTAAACTTACGACTCCGGTAAATGCCCCAAGAAGATGTAAATAGCAGTTTGTTCCATCCGATTAGTTATGTATATTCCTTAGTCTATTTTTAGCTCTCAATAAATGTGAAAGTTTTGGGGTTTGGAGAGGGATTAGGGAGGGATTAGGTTTAGAGAGGGATTAGGCTCTTAAAACCTCTGAGGACTTCTTTCTTTCAGCTCCTACTGATAACACATAACAACTCCACAGGCTGAGGCAGGAGGATCACCATGAGTTAAAGGTCAGTTTGGGCTACGTGCAGGTTTCAAGGCCACTCTGGACTGTATAGCAAGAACCTGTCTCAAAGCAAAAACAAAACAAAAAACAAACAAAAAAACTAGTTTTTTTTTTTTTAAATACACTTATTTTCCTAGGAATTATGTGGTTTTCATTGTGATACCCAAATGATTTGCTCAATGATTTTCTTTGTTCTCTAAAATCAACAATATTAAGAAACTAGACTGAGTGTAGCAGATAAAAAAAAGAAGCCTAAATTTAAGTATTATTTGACCAGTAAGTAGTTCCTCAATATTCTTTGGAAGAATAATAATTAAATAACTGCATCAATGTTGTAACCAACGATCAATATCTGGGATATAATTAACCTAGAAAATTATTCCTTAGTTTTCTGAAATTAAATAATGGAAGAGATAGATTGATTAGATTACAGAAATCCTTTCACAACAAAATCATATACTGAAACATGAAGTTGTACTCCTGAAAAACGCGAAATGTTCACTGGTCCATGACGCAAGTGCTTCCATCGTACCACGATTATTTTGTTTTATGTCAGAAATAATAAATACATTTAGTTAGGAAGCATGTTTTATTTGCTAAACCCATAACCCTCTTACTACTTCTACTCCTACTGTTACTTTCTAATAGTTATTGCTATTTTCACAAGCTGTCTATAATTTTTAAAGTATCATATATGCATTAATATAATCTTTACTAGGGGGTTTTTAAGTGGGTATCATGACTACTTCCACTTGACTAACGACAAAGCTAAAGCAAACACATGCCAAGTTATTGTTAAAGATGCAAGCAATGAGCAAATGATGTTCGTCTGTTTTTTTAAATAAAAACCCTATATTACCATAAATACAATTTGTTATTGATAAGTTTCTCTTACTATTTCAAGGTTAAAGTACAGACCACCATTCAATTAAAAATCCATGTTAAAGCGTGACTAAAGTCGACACTAAGAGAAACATCTTGCAGGCAAGGGGATTTTAGCTTGCTGCCAGTAAAGAAGAGAATTTCGTACAGAAATGAAAATCTATCTGATTAGCCTGGCTGATGAACAAGACAAAGACAATTGTCTTATTTCTAATAAGATTTAAAAAAAGTCTATTTCAAAAAGCTAGATCTTTTTTGTGATTGCTTTGTTTCTTTATAGACTGGAAGAAATATTTTAATTTATATATATCTGTATATCTATCTATCTATCTATCTATCTATCTATCTATCTATCTATCTATATGCCTTTTGAAACTTACAACTCAGAACAAATATTTTTCCTTTATTACAGCCAGTTGTATTTCACAAGCAAAAATATTGCCAGTTTATTTCCAGGAAGAAAAGTATTAACCTGACACACAGGTTTCCAAATAATGATGTTGTGCATCTGCGAAATAACTTTCTAAATTTCCCAGGACTGTAACCCTATTAACACAACCCTGCTAATGAAAGTAAATAGATAAGTGTATCAAGTGCTCCTAAATAGTTCTGGAACATGTCTGAGTGTTCCTTAACGCTACTTCTAGAATTCCTTTGCTTGAATTCCGTTATGTTCTCTGGCTCTTTTTTGTACCTGTATTTACTGTGGTGGCAGCTGCTCCTGGTGGATCTTGATTTGGCTTCTGATTCTGGATTCAGTCCTGGTACATGGTCACACATCTCCAGTTTTTCAGGAGGCTTAACTCCTCTTTCTGGCAGCAGCTCCTGCATTTATTCAGATCTGCCTGCAGGTTCCAAGCAGGCCTATGTTCTCCATCATTTCCAATCAGCTTCCATCTATTCAGACAAGCCATTCCAGTCAATTACCCAGTTACAGACATAGAATCCACCCCTGGTCGTCCCCGTGGATTATAGCATACGCAGATCTTCCTCTCGTCAAAACATCCACGTTCAGAGTCCCGCTTTCACACGGGCACTGGATGTCTGCCCTAAGAACCATCTGCATTACTGATACCTTAAAATTCGCTCTAGCGCCTGGCAGATCTGTAAAGGACAGTTAATATCTTGCGGTGTTTCAGATCAACAGACTGGAACATGGGCACCAATTCTACCATATCTAATGCAATGAGTTTGAACTGCTGGATACGCGCACAGGCTCGAGTTTTTCAGTAGCAGCATTGTACAGCTGAAATTTGAGCTGTACAAATTGTCTATGAGCTACCCCCTCATCCTATATATCTCGTGTATAAACTTCGCATTTGGATCATGTCATGTTTGCCCTAAGTTTATTTTATGTATAATCTGTCTTTTAATACGTTTAAAGAAGAGAAGCTCATAAATGTTTTCTTTCATCAGTTCTTCCATTTAGGTTTTTCTCTTCATTGTCTTGGGTTTTTTTTTTTCTTATAGATTTTAAGGTTTGACAATAATTTTGAGCAGGAATGCATTAATTGATTATAATAATTGTATTCAAAGCGTGCTGCTTAAAATTTGAGCATAATAAAGTAGTATTTTTAAATAAAATGGAGTACTTTTTTATTTCCAGGTTTGTTAAAGGATCACAGAATACTTTTTCAGTTTCATTATTTTTTTGTATTTAAGTCTATTAATGGTGTCTATATTAAATGAAAATAATCCAATAATTTTTCTTCCTCAAATCCTTCCACCTCATAAATTACAACATATCCCATGTGGCTATTATGCTTAAAACCACCTACTTTGTATAGAGAGTTTCTATTTTAGGCCTCACTTGCTTAGAATTATATTTACTACTGTCCAAATAAACATATGTGTACCATCTCTTCAGAAGCACTGTGAAGTTTATCCCATACAATCCCCAGAAAAAGACATTGTCTGAAATATTGAGAATGACCTCTGCTTTGTGTGGAGGTCCTGAATCACATGAAGCAGATATTGCTGAAATCTGAGAGATGTGTAATTTCATTCTGCTCCCTTTGCTATGAAATATAGATGCAATAGTGTCATGAAATCGAAGAAGGATAAAAATGAAGGTCTTTACTGATAGAAGCATGTGCTGTTTATATTAGATTAAGAGGGATTGAAACAGATCTGTAGCTTTTGAAGTACATGAAAAACTACAGTAGTGCTGAAGATACTGGCAGGTCAGGGGTGTAAATGGAAATAACTACTTTAGGGACAGACTGTTCAAGACTCATATTGAGAACCTGTGTGTCGCATATTTCCAGAAAATCAATTTATTTTCTGTAACTTGGGAGAGCTATGGTTTATGAAATATAGTTATAGTTCAACTGTCAGCACAAAGCAAGATTTCAAAGTGAGTTCACCAATGTTGTTTTGTTCCTTTAGGGAAAAACACACTAGATATTTTCCTTCACCACACACTTTTTGGGTTTCTATCTAAATGCCTTCAAAAAACATAGTAGTGAATGCATTAATTTCCCTTATAAATTAAAAGAATTTGAGCACATATGTGAACTTGTCAAAGTAAATAAAACATTTTGACCCACTGTGTTTAAAATAGTTTCATGCGTCATTGACTAGCAAGTTGAAGTAAGGGGCTCTACTTACTTAATGTTTCAACTGATGGAGAGTTTTTGGTTTTGATAAGTAAGCAGTGTATTCCCTTTATAGGTTGGTATTCCCTCAATATAAATTAAAAACTCTTCACATAGATCCTGAACTATTTTCTTCAATACTTGATATTAACTAAAGAAAGTTGGAAAGCTTTGCTTTATTTATTTATTTATTTATTTATTTATTTATTTATTTATTTTTAAGGGAAGGGTCTAATGAGTGTTCAGGGTCTCACTACTAGACCGAACTCATAGTGGTTTTCCTGTTTTCAGCCTCCTGAGAGCTGGGATTACAGGTATGTGTCACCAATTGCCCTGGGGGTGGCGCCAACATGGCAGGCCCTGGCCCCTGCACCTGTTTGCAGGTGCTTGAATCTGCTGAGCTATTTGGCCGGCCCTGGAAATCTCTTTTCATTGTGATATTGAAAATTGTTTTTTGGCATTATATATTCTTTCTGTTAAAGATTAAGCAAATATGAGTGTTACTACATCAAACCACCCGTTTGTGTTTTAAAACACTTCTTTTCTTTATTAGCTTTATTGAGAAACAAATAGCAAAGAGACAGTTTCAAAACAGGTTAGTAGGACAGTTTCAATAATTAATACATTGCACATTTTTGTCTTCATAGTGGTTATTCATAGAACAAGATGCAGATGTGATATCCTGTCCAAACACTATTAGTACAAATCTTTCTTCTCATCGAATTAAGAAAAAGTAGCTGTATATCTAGCCTATTTTGTATATACAGATACAAAATGGTCTTTCATTTATATCCCCCCTTTTTGTTTAGTTTTTTTAGAGATGGGTATTCCATTGTCATTTAAATACTGTAGGTGTGTGAATTAAAACCCTTTTAATCTGGAAAATTTATTTTAAAACTTGCTCAAATCTGTAGAGAATGTTATAACTTATAAAATTCATTTGCAAGCATATTTTTGTTGTAGTACGAACAGAACCAAAATTTATATTTCACCTACTTGTTTCTTAAAAATTTCTTTTTCATTCCTTCAATAACACTAATTACATGGACTCATATTGAAAGCTACATTTCCAATGGTCATGATTTGCTTTCGGGACAAATGAGATAAGTTTATCCTAATATTTACAACCGAGAAAAGGAAAATACAAATTAGTGAATGAGAATAGCATTCTAGAAATACATAAACCTTTTATAATTCTAAATAAATATTATCTATATGTTGGCTGTGATATATTTTTCCTACCATAGGAATTTATTTATGCTGTGATAAGTAAAAAACATATTTTACCGACAGAGGGGAAATCTCTTTGCAGAATAGGCAGCTGTTAATCATCATGTATTTAGACACCTATGGCCTTTTTCCAAAGCCATTGCGGTCATTGTCCGCATGCGAAAAATAGTTTCTACAAAACATGCCAGTTCCTATGCAGGCTTCACTGGACACCTGAGTATGATAGATTTAATAATGATAAAGAGAATAAGAGAGGACTGCTGTTCCGAGGACTGAAACAGAGAAAGGAGACCACCAGAACGGAAATGAAAGCTTTGGCTTACGGAAACAAATTTAGCATTCATCATGATTTTCAGTAGTTTTCATTTTAAATCTCTGGGAGGTTACCCAGAAAATATTTTATTTCACATTCAATAAAGGACCTCGTGTTGAATTGCATATATCTAGGGGACATGATAAGTGAAATATCAAATCAAAATGAGGGCTCTTATTATTTTTTGAGAAAGTTGAAATATGACAATTAGAAAATTCTTCTTTTCAGTATCAACAATGTCTAGACTATGCTTCTCGAGTCAGCTAATGAGCAGAGAGTGCTGCAGTAGAACACACCTCTGCGTCTGATACTTCATGCATGGCAAGAATGAGTTGACAGAGGTCCATGCAGAAAGCAGTCACTGAATAGAATTTAATGATGTCTAAATTGAGAATTATTACCTCAAAATCAGAGATTTGCTCTATTTTCCTAAGATTTTATCTGTTCCCTGAAATTGTGTTACTTACATGCGATATCTATCTATCTATCTATCTCTCTATCTATCTATCTATCTATCTATCTATCTATCTATTTTGCAAGGGTGATTTTTCAAAACATGACACATACTTGCAACCAAGTGGCAACATACCAAGCAATTTACATTGTAATTAATACATCGACATAACCATATTTTCTTATTTGCTCATCATATAGATTAAAACTATACATATTTTTATATTTTACGTACATTTATATATATAGATATAGATATAGATATAGATATAGATATAGATAGATATATTAGTACATTTTAGGTACATAATTTAAACATACTCTTACTTGGAAGTACATAAAGTAAGCATATTTTTACCTTTAATATGTTTAATATTTATGCTTTCTTTTACATTACTGAACATCATATGAGCTCTAATATGTCGGTGTACTTATTGGCCATCTTTTTCTTTTCACTTTTTGCACGTTGACTACTAAATGACCTGAGTAGCAGCTCAGCTGCACCTGTACGTGCATTCGTTGTCAGCAGCAGAGCTGCCATTGCCAATTTTTAGGCACAAGGGGATGGAAGAACCTGACACTTCTTCAGCATGAAGGAGGAAAGCCAAAGCTCGATCATGAAAAGCACTTCATTGAAGGTTCATGCAATATATTGGCAGCGATTTATGATCATTATATCTCAAGTAAGATAAACAGAAACTGTGTTCTTCACATACTTTGCATGCATTTTTTAGGATTACTAACATTTAAAAAGCATCCTACTTCTTGCAAACCTGCCAATACATATTACAGAAATTAAGATATCAATAGTGTGTTATTCTATTTTTTATTTTTTCCATATGTAAAATATAATTTATACCTACGTGGACTGGCCAAGCAGCTCAGTGGATTAAAGAGCCTGCAACCAGGTGCAGTAGCCAAGGTTCAATCCCCGGGCCTACTGTGCCAGGTCTCACCCCCTGGTGCACGCTGAGACTGCAAGCGAGACTGGGCAAGGTGGTGCGTGCCTGGAATCTCAGCTCTTGGGAGGCTGCAAACACGCGGATCACTACAAGACCGATCCAGTAATGAGACCCTGAACACCCTGTAGAACCTTCCCTAAAATACAAATAAATGAATAAGTAAATAAAAAGAAAGAAAAAAATTATACATATGTAAGAATGTACTTTAAACATATAGAAATGCTGAGAACATGAGGAGTATAAAGCTGAGCTTTATAAAACCTTATACCTCTACAACCTTTATGTTAATCAGATATGGAATATTTCTGTTACTCCTTACATTTCTTTTATGTCTGTTTCAAATCCCACTCCTCAAATATATTTATTTTTCTTATTTCTATTGCTGTAGAATAGTTATTTCTATTGCAAACATCCTATAGATGAAATGAAAACTATAATAACTATCAGGTTTATATTTATTCCACTTAATAATTCTCATTATCTCTATTTTATTTTATTTTATTATTTTTGAGAGTGTGTGTGTATGTATTTTAGGGAAGGATCTACGGGGTGTTCAGGGTCTCACAACTAGATCACACTCATAGTGGTGCACCTGTTTACAGCCTCCCAGGAGCTGCAATTATAGGCACATGCCACCATGCCCAGTCTCAATTGCCACCTCAGCATGCCTCAGGGCTGGAGCCGGCTCAGCAGGCCCAGGGATGGATGCCCCTGCGTCTGCTCGCAGGCACTTTAATCTGCCAAGCTATTTTGCCAGCCCTCTATTTTATAAATATTCTATCAAATAGAACATTTTCTTAGAGGTGTATATTAAGGCTAGGATATTTTTCAGTTATGAACAGTAAAGCCACTAGCAACATTTTTCTAAACTCTAAAATTTTTTGTGAAAGATGTTTAAAATTCAAGAGGAAAAAGAAACTATTCAAATGATTATAAATTTTAAAAACTACATAAAAAGCTACAATAAGTGGAATAGAAAAACAAAATTTAATGTACAATAAAAACCCAGTGAAAATGCAGTAAATGTAGAAGGAAAAAAGAAAGATCTTAAAACAATAACAGAGAAGATAATGGGTACAGGGAACGGGAACGTAAAAAAATAGTTTATCCTTGAATTAAAAAAAACTACATTCAATGAATAAAACAGAGACAGTATTTGAAGATAATAAAAGAAACAGCCTTGAAAGTAAGGAAGATATGAAACTCTATATTAAAAATTCATCGCATTCTATGAAAAAATGATTCAAATTTATTGACACCAAAATATTTGTGAGTTCAGATATCAAATTCAGACTCAAATAAAGAACGCCTGATCTTATAGATATATACTTTAAGAATGTAAATGATGAAACTCGATAAATAAGGTTTAGATCAGCTCATTATCTTTCCCATGTACCAAAAATTCTGTATTAATTGGACCATTCAGGAAAATCTGCATGGTCATGCATGTTTCATGTATCTTCTTCTTTGGCCCTGCATTCTGCTTTGTATGCATGTAAGATATTTTACTAACATTCCACAGTTACTTCTCTTTTCTAGCTGTACATTTGAGGAAGGGACTTTATGGTAATGAGGAAGATGACAAGCCCCTTGTTCTAGAAAGGATTTGTGCTTCTTGAAGAGAACTGTAATGGTTTTATAATGTTTCACTGAATTTATTTCTTTAAAATTTCCAATGCAGGAAAATCTGCATAAGATTTGATGGGTAATAGTGTGAGAATAGCTACTATACTCAAAAATTCCTAGCTCAGTAGGAGGAATGAAGGAGAGAAATAAGCAAAATAAGCCTGTTTGTTGATGCTTTTCCTTTTCAGCAACTTCAGCTTTAAATTTTAGTCTCTTCTGATAGTCATGAGCACAATCCATCTGCAAAAGTGGAATGTCCCTGGCGTCCTGCAAACTCTAACTTGCTCACTTGCTCCAAAGCCAATTAATGACCTTTCTTTGATTTTGCCTGACTTTCTGATCCCCAGCTTTCCCCACATGTTTTGAGTTCTAATTCCTGGGTTCAGTCATTGCCATCCCCATTTGAGATCTCTCACATTTAGAAGCTGTACATGACAGAAGAATAGAATCAGAATATTCTTAAGGAGAAAAAAAATAATAATGGTGAACACTTTTATCTGCTCACATTACTGTCATTCAAGTTAGGCTAACTTAGTATAATAAGCTTGATTATTGTATAGACAGATACCTACACATACAATAGTGCATGTTGATGGTTAGTATTCAAGTATATTATTTACTCTGCTACAGAAAACACAGACATTCTCCAAGGGAATGGCTCATATCACATGCAGTTATTGCACTGAGAATGAGGCTTAAATGCTGTGGGTGGTTTATATCTTTCTTCAATGGACCTGATGTGACTTTCCATTAATGTATAATTTAAAATCAATAAACACATTATCTGCTTTGAAAAAAGTATCATAAGAGTGATGGAGAAAAAATGACACAATTAAAATTAGTGTCTGTTAGGAGGAGTGCTGTGTATTTACTTGCCATTTGTATTGCTTTCTCTGACATATGTATATTCATCTCAGATGCCCACTTTTGGATTGGGTCTTTGAGTTTGGAGGCCTGAGTTTTTAAATTCTTTATATGTCCTTTATAAAACTGCTTTGTTGGAGGGACAGTCAGGTATAATTTTTTCCATTTTATGTTTTTTTTCTTTTTACTCTGTTGGAGATTTGCTTTGAAGTAAAGAAGCTTTTAAAAAGGGTGAAATCCCAGTTGTTGATTCTTTGAAGTATTTCCTGTGAAGTTTGGTTTTTCTTAATGTACTCTTTACCTACCCCTGTTTTTGACATTTCTACCTACATTTTCCTCCAGAAGACTTAGTGTTTCTGTTTTAATATTTAAATCTTTGATCAATTCTGACTGTAGTTTTGTGCATGATGATAGGCATGGGTCTAGTTTTAGACTTCAGTATGTGGAAAGCCAGTTTTTCCAGCAACATTTATTAAACAGGCTATCTATCTTCCAGTGAGCAAATTTGGCCCCTTTATCAAAGGTAAGGTGGCTGAATTTGTTTGCAATTGTGTGTCCATCTTCTAATCTGTTCCCCTGATGCTCAGGTCTGTCTTTCTGCCAGTAACATGCTGATTTTATCACAGTAGCTTTGTACTAAAATTTTAGGTCAAGAATTTTGGTACCTCTCATTCTTCCTTTGTTTCCCAGGATTTATTTTGATACTCTGGGATCCCTCTAGTTTCAAGAGAATTTTAGAAAAGGTTTCTCTAAATCTCTGAGGAACATTAATGGTATTTTAGTTGGGATTTCATTGAATCTGTATAACAATTTTGGGTGGGTGGCCATTTTCACAATGTTGGTTCTTACTTTTCAACATCATTGTTCATTCAAGAAATGCAAATGGAAAAAAAAAAAAAAACTGAGATTCCATCTCATCCGAGAAAGAATGACTAGCATCAAGAAATCTGCCAATAGAAAATTCTGAAGAGACTATGGAATAAAAGATACCCTTCTCCACTGACGGTGAGAGTGCAGACTGGTACAAATACTATGGCAATTGGTGTGCAGATTCCTTCAAAACCTAAGATTGGAGATGCTAATCAAGCCAGCTGTTAAACTTCTGTGTATTTTTTCAGAAGAATTGAAAGTATAATACCACAGAGACACATATACACTGATGATTATAGCAGGGCAATTCATCATAGCTAAACCTTGGAAACAACCCATATGCTTATCAACTGAAGAATGAATAGAGAAGATGTGGTATTTTTATATAATGGAGTGTTATTCAGTTACAAAACAGTATAAATTTGAATCTTTTTTCAGTAAATGGTTGCAACTAAAAAACATACTCTTAAGTGACATAAATCAGACCTGCATGTACAAACATCATATTGTCTCCTCAATGTGAGAACCTGAATGAGAAAAATGGAATCTGAAGGGGACAATAGATAATGGGAAAGGAGAATTAACTTATTCAAAAGGAAAGAGTTACTGAGTTGAGGAGAAAGACAGGAGAGGGAGTAGGGAAAGAGATTTATCTATGTACATAAGCAGGATTGTTTGGACAACTGTACTGTGTATCTCTGCTGGTCTAAGGAAAGAAGCAGTTTGCTTTATTTTGTTTTGTCTCCTTTTTCCAATTGTTTTTTTTCTCTTCTTTGTTTCTTATACTTTATTTCTTTTCTTCTTTCTTCTTTCAATCTTGCATGCATATATCTGGTAATATGAATAACTGGTTGGAAGACAATGCTATGTATTACTATAAATATTGTGAAATTCACATTGCTTTGTTAAGTGAAATTGTGTATCACATAGTGTTTTTTGTTTTAATTCTAATTTGTACTCTCTTTAAAAAATAAATTGTAAATAATAATAAATACATAAATAAATATATTGAGCATAGCAGACCTGATAACAATATGACAATCAAAGTAAGTCTCAGAATTAATGACAGTTGCGAAAGATTAAAAAATCCTTCCATAATGGGGAATGGGTCCCACTGTTCAACAGATACAACTGTAAATTGTATTAGCTTAAAAACAGAGATTCATACTACATAGAAATAAGAGGAGAAAGAGGAGAAAGAGGAGAAGGAGAAGGAGAAGGAGAAGGAGAAGGAGAAGAAGAAGAAGAAGAAGAAGAAGAAGAAGAAGAAGAAGAAGAAGAAGAAGAAGAAGAAGAAGAAGAAGAAGAAGAAGACTGTGGTTTAGATTTAAAATATCCTCCCAAAGTTCTATGTGTTCAGAGCAGGAGTGTTTGGAAGATAAGTGGATTTAGAGTATGCTATACTGATCAGTAAGATGATCAGACACATGAGGTCTCAGAAATAGGACCTGGGATACTGTATACTTGTCCCCAGAGTATACATGTCTGTATCCTGGCTGCCATTGACTGAAAAGCTTTCCTCCACAATCCCTATCTACCATGTTGTTTCTGTTTTGGAGACGAAAATCCATGAACCGAACACTCTGAAACCATAAGCCCAACTAAGTCTCTTCTCCTTTAAACTGTCATTGTGAAATATGTTGTTCCATCAATAGTAAAGTGACAGATATAAAGAGAATGTGAATATTATAGAACTCATTGGCTTACATTACTTTGAATTAGGCAGTTTTCATAATCCTGCAAGTGGAAGATATTAGTACATCATATTGCTGTGGCTTGCTTTGCTAGGATTACTTCCATGGCTCTTCTTACTGCACATTCTGTGCCTCTACTAACTGGTGAAATCACTGATGCTCATTACCCACATTTAAAATCAACTTCAAAGATATTGCCCTTTCCAGAATGGTGCAGTTTCGTGCTAGAAGATGTTATCAATGACCTTTGCTTCTTTTCTCATACAATTTATCTTTCCATAATGTGTCATATTTCTTGATTGTACAACTGTATACTCAGTATGCTATACTCAAGGATTGGAGCTGAATCAAAAGAAAGATGAATGTAGTAGGCAAATAAATTAAAAGAGACATTCCTTTCCAAAATTTTACCCTTTGTAAGTGTTGTTAAAGGGAGGCTTTACAGGGAACACTGGTGGTAATTACAGTGGGCATACTTCTGTCATATGAACATTATTTAATAGATAATTGTCTATAGTAAAATGGAGTCATTAAGGATTAGAAGGAGAGTAAATGACATCCATCAGAATCTGCCAGAATTAGCCATTCTTGTCAAAATATACAGTGGAATATAAGATCTTCCTTTGAAAAAATTTAAAAGATAGAAGCTGTAAAGAGGGCAAGCCATAGTATAATAATTTTTAAGCCATTTCTTTATTAGTTAAATAACACAATAATTACTAGCTGACAATGTATGGCTCGTACGGTGATAGATCCTGACGTGAACCATTCATTCTACTAACACCAAGCTTTCTAAAGCTGAGGAGGAAACACTGTTATTTATACCAACCAGAATTGAAATACTTAATACTCCAAAATTTCAAGTCCCCAAACAGTTTGCATGAGCAAGGTCTCCAGACACAACTATAAGTAAAATAAAATTATAGGGAGACAAAAAATTGTTGAAAATATATCTTGCTTTGTCATTAACAACAAACCATCTTCCAATAAAACAGAGGAAAAAAAGTAAGTAAAGAAGACATGATTCTACAAAATGTAAAATTTTTTAAGGAGAATAAAAATAGTACTAGTTTAGAAATAATTTAGAATTTCACTAAACAACATGCTAGGAATAAAAAAAATGGTTATTATATCACATATTGTTGTCTTTAAAAAACTTGTTCAAATTACCAAATATAAAAATGCAAATTGGTCAAACAATTACATTAAAAAGAAGAAAAAAATTATGCATTAACTGTTGATTACTAGCATAAGTTTGATGAATTCAAGAAGCAGAAAGAAATAATATGCAAGTCCATGATAAAACAATAGAACATATAGACCTGTAAAACAAATGCTTTTTAATATATAAGAAAATTTGGAAGTGGATGCTATTCAAGGAAAACTAAGTTAAGAGTCCATAAAATTATGGTGACATAGAAACATTAATGTCATATAGCAGTCCAAAAGTTTGGACCAGTCATTATCGGAAAACACGTTTTGAATTTCAGAATAGTTCTGAGAAAACATGGCTGATTTTAACACAGATTAATGAGGAAATACAAATGTGAAAGAAACATTTAGAAATGCCAACAATTAATTGGAGAATGACAACTTATATATGGATAGAAACCGGTGAAGGTGCGAAAATTTCCAAGGGGAAAAAAGCTACTGTTATTATCTAAAACAGAGAAAAGTAATGTGGCTATAGACTGAAAATCACTACTGATGCAACACATAGCAAGGAAAAAATATCACACCTAAACATACAGGATGACTGCACAGTATCATACTTCGAGAAAAACTTTTCAGAGCTAATAGAGAAAAGGCGAATTACTTGCCTTCAGAAGACAGTTACATCAATGGCCTTCTCATAACACTAGCAATGCAAAGCAAACCACAATGAACAATCTGAATGCAGAGAGAACATTTTAACTAAAGTACCATTTAAGCAAGTGGCATCTACTAACTTTTTCCTTTACAGAAATAATTTTCTAGTCGCCTATTTCAAATATCTAACAATGACCTATGATTGGTCTTATATTTACTGGAACATTTGGAAGATAGTCACTCAATACCAGCTGATAAAAGCTAAAACATCTAAGGTAATCTAAATATCTTTTTGTCCGTGATTGCAATAGACACGAGCCTCTGACATAATTCTGCAGTGCTGCACAACTTCTTTTTGCTCTCAGAATGCAGCCTCAATTCTTATTTCCCACTACATACTGTGTGGAAGGCACACATTCCTTGAAAAACTAATTTTTTTACTGTAAGGGAAGACAAACACATTAAAGCAACTTGAAGAAGTTGTAGCCTAAAGGTGGAACAATGCTGTGTTTCTGTTAACATCAGAAGTGCATTGGCAGGGCTGAAGAGATAGCACAGGGTAATGAGTGTTTGCCTGGTAAAGCGCGAGGTCTGGAGTTCAATCCCCGGTACCATGAAAAAAGAAAAAAGAAATGCATTGGCAACGAGCTTTTCATAATTTGCAATAGCAAATGTTTTGTTTGTTAAACCCACCCAGTATTCAGTGTTTATTATCTGTACTTAAATAATCCTAAATAGTAGACAGAAGAAATTATACTATAGAACCCAACTCTCTGTGATTGCTAATAGCTTCAACAATTAAAAAAATAAAAGCGAATTCATTTATGAAAGAGAGATGAGCTGATATGTAGGAGAAAAATATATTTGGAATAATATATAATCTGTTACAACATAATTATCTCTACTTGACTAGATATAAATTTTACCTCTGGCAGTCTTCTTTGTTAGCACTTCATAGAAAAAAA
>NW_004524932.1:1037119-1043842 GCF_000260255.1 Octodon degus
TTATATAAATTGCCTTCTAAAAATTTGAAGCTGGATATTATTCCATTATTTCTAGTTCTTGAGATCAAAAAGTTTTTAAAAATTTCTCATCAAAAGTATCTGAGCAATTCAGCAGAAATTTAAAAGTCAGCATTGTATTTTTCAAAATATTTTTTTAAATTGGTACTAGGAGTGCTTCCTCAAAACAAATACTTTTCTTTCTAATTTTATCAGGTTTGCTTCAGAAGCACTCTGCTTATTTATAATTTTAGACATATTCTTCAAAAAAGCACGCTAACAAGCTGATAGCAATGGAGTATTCATTTACATAAACTTTTAAAATAAGAATATACATTTGAAATTCTCTGCTTCTGTTCTATTCTCTTCATATGGAATGGGGAAACTTTCTGAAAGATTTGTGTTGAGTACAAGGAGCTGTCTTTTAATTTATGTAACAGGAACTGAAATTTTAGATAATGTCATTTACAATAAGGTTATAGTAGGACAAGGAGGAGCTAGACAGTGGCTGTGAGCATGCTAGGAGTTTTCTATAAGAACAAGGACATAGGAACCAGCTTTCTCTGGGCTCGCCCTTTATCAAGCAAGCCTATTCCTGTCTAGAGTTACGTGTACACAGACTGTGTTAATGCAGGCATGGACGGCCATAATCAGATGCAGCGCATGGAAACAAATATGCTCAAAAAGTGTGAATTTATTTAAAACGACAGACAGCTCAAGAAGTTACACTTTTTAAAAAAGTGTGCATTTTTAAAAATCATTTTGAAGACAAACCAATTACCATATGCTGTGAGGTTTAGAATTCATCATAAAATGAAAATGTGCTAAAAACTGTCAATTACTTTCTTAAACTGGTAATGCTTCTCAATGCTTTCTCTTAGATTCTATCAATTAATCTTTGACTTTTCTTTTTTGAATTTTGCCAGCTAAAATAATGTACATTGGCAATCTAAGATGAAGAAATCAAACATCACACTCTTGTGCAGTGTTTCAGGTTAGTGTGCTGTGACTTAGTGTTTTTGAAGAGATGTTACTGAAAACCTAAAAAAAATGGCAGGCATGGTGCCACATGCCTGTAACCCCAGGACACAGGACACTGCAGCAGGAGATCATTCAAGCTGGAGAGCTCGAGATCAGCTGGGGCTGCAAAATGAGCTCAAGGACAGACAGCTGGAACTGCATAATGAGACCCTGTGTGTGTGTGTGTGTGTGTGTGTGTGTGTGTGTGAGAGAGAGAGACAGAGACAGAGACAGAGACAGAGAGAGACAGAGAGAGAGAGAGACAGAGAGAGAGAATCCTTTCCCTTCCCTTCTCTTCAAATAATGGTGAAAAGACAAGGAATTGAGATAAGTTATGTATAGGTACAAGATCTCTAAGGTGAAAGTGATCATTATGTATATTTAAAATAGACCTATAAACTGGGTGTGGTGGCGCACGCCTGTAATCCCAGCTCTTGAGAGGCTGTGAACAGGCGGATCACTATGAGTCCGATCTAGTAGTGAGACCCTGAACACGCTGTAGACCCTTCCATAAAATACAATAAATAAATAAATAAATAAATAAATAAATAAATAAATAAGGACCAATGAACTCGAATAATAGCAATAATAATAATAATAACAACAATAACAGAAATTAGCTCAGATCACAGCAATCCCAAACAAGTAACTCATACCTTGATTTTTTCTTTCCTTTCCGTTTCTATAAAGGCTTCAGGAAAACAAGTCTGTTTTATTTTTTAATTTTAAGTTTTTATTTATTTGCTTATTTATTTTTGACACAGAGTCTCACTATACATTCAGGCTGGCTTTGAATTTGCTTATGTAGCCCAGGCTACAGCGAACTCACAGCGATCATCCTGCCTCAGCCCTCTAAGCCCTGAATTATAGGCGTGCGCCACCATACAGACTCCAAGTCGCTCTGAAATCAGTGACTGTTGTATTCCACAGCGGTTATTTTCCTAGTAGGGAGTTGAATCCTGCACAGGACACTTCTTAGGTCATTTCCTTTTTAATTCTCGTTGCCTCCTTCACTGTTCTCCTCCCTCCACCTCTTAATACCTTTTATATTTGAACCAAATCTATTTCTCTACCTCCTGCATTCTATATTTTATTTTGTTCTTTATTTATGGTTTAAGTTTTTCATGTAAAAGAAACCACATGGTGTTTAAAACAAACGAATAACAAACTCTGAAACCATATCAGGATTTTTTTTTTTTTAATGTATTTAGTACAGGGTCTACAGGGTCTCACTACATAGACCGGACTCATAGTGATCCTCCTGTTTTCAGCTTCCCAAGCCCTGGGCACTCCACCATGCCCAGTCTCAATCTCTGTCTCATTGTGCACCGAGGGCAGGGATGGCACGGCAGGCCAGGGATTGAATCCTAGTTCCTGTGCCTGTCTAAGCAGGCACTTTAATCCACTGAGCTACCTGGCAGGCCCTATATCAGGATTTTTTTTTACATAATGGCAAAATGCAAATATGTTTGCTCCTCAGCGCTACAGAAACAGAACACTACACACTTAAGGGCTCAACATAGATTTGTGGCCAAGTCTCCACGCAGAAGCGTGAAGTAGATTTTACAATGCTGAAGTCTAAGTTCGCTCAGTCTGGGCGCCCTCTTCGGCAAGATGCTTCTCCTCGTTTTCTGGACGTTGGTGCTGCACTTGGCTTCCTGCTCTGCGTACGGACCAGTGTTGCCAAATTCACTCCAACACACCTCATGTCCTACCCAGCTCCTTCTGTCCTCATAAATCCCCTTGCCATTAGACTACATCTATATAGATTATTCAGGAAAGCTCTCCAACTCTTGACGTTTCTCACTAAATCACGTCAGTCATATCGTTTTTGGTATGTAAATAAGATACATTCCTCTGTGAAAACAACATTTTCCCGAAAAATTAATAGTTTTAATAGTAGAAAAAGTTATTTTCTCCCATCATTTAATTTTCTCTTTCCAACTTTCTATCTCTCTTCACCCATATTTGCATTCACACTATACATGTTCGGCCTGAACATTCGTTGACTTTTTAATTGCTCAGTAGTTGACTTTGAGTAAAATGTTAAAAACTTGTGAATGTAGTATACTAAAAACTATAATAGAATATTCATTTCTACCACGTTTTACATAATGTGTGACATGCACCGATCTGCTTTTGCGCATGCACCAAACATGTGGATTGTGTGACGCCTATTCTGAACGCCCACCTCCTTTAAGTTTCCGCGCGAGACAGGGAGAAATCTGGCAGGTGCTGATCCACGCCGCCCCGAAGCTTGGCTTGGTTACATCTTACAGTCCTGTGACATGAGGAGAGGTTTTCTTGCCGCATTTTGTGAAAAAGTATTTTATATTTTTGAGAAGACAAAAGAGGGCAGACCCTGCATAAGATATAGTCCTGTTTTGGGGACGTGTGCAGTCATACCTGGAATCACTGAGAATTATAATGTAAGAATTATGAAAAAAATTCTAAAAGAATTTAGGATTTCCTCATGCCATTAAGCCAAGAAAACCAGTTAGCAGGCTTTTTACATGAACAAGAACAGATAGCACCATTACACTGACCTATGTTTTACTATGTATTTATATTCTATTATTGTACTTACATAATATATAGTTGGGCAAAGTATTTGCAACACTGTTTTAAATTATATTATTATGGATATGTGTCAAGGTGCACGAATACCAGTGCCTAATCCAGCTATAGTTCTACAGAGAGACTTGTAGACAAATGGGTTCAGAAATAAATAGCACGTCTGGTCCAATAAAATGATTTCAGTTCCTAATACACTTTCATTCATGAAACTTCTGCTCAGTTTGTTGCTTTTGGGTGCTTTTAATATGTATCTCTCCTGACATTCACAACTCATTATGACATAAAGGTCATCATTTCCTGCATCCTATTGATAGATTTTAAAAGGTACAAATAGCAGTGCTGCCTAGGAGATCCAAGTTTGAATTATAGACATGAAATATAAAATGTATTGCTAAAAATTGTCCGAACCCTCCTCCCATCTAGCTTTCCTTAAGTACATATAGAACCTGTTGAACAACAGTTCTGTCATTTTTCTTTCAACTTTATTAATATGTAAATGATGAAAATTGATGAAATTTATATTTCAAAAATCATGTGATAATTCATGATTGATCCAACTTAATTTTTATTGGACAAGAATAAATCTGATGAATTATAAATAATGATGGACTTCTTCAAGGTCTAGTATGAAGAAATATTATTTGAGGATGGAAATGAATCAGAACAAAACCTGTAACATGACTTTATTCCTCTGGGAAAGATGCCTAGCAGAGGGACAGGTGAATCATACAGAATTTTTAATTTCAGTTCTTTGTCATTGAACTGTATGAAACATGCACATCAATGTTTACAGCAGCACAATTTGTAACCGCTACAACCTGGAAGCCACCTGTCAGCAAACAACTGGATACAGAGAATGTGGACAAACACAATGAAATGCTTCTCAGCTGTAAAGGGACAACTTTGAGGTATTTGTGGGAAATGTAATGCCCCTTGAAAACACAATGAGTGAAATAAACCAGACATAAGCTTGAATGCTCTAAGGTATCTCATTTGAGTGAGGCAAAGTACAAACAAAGAAAATGCAAAATGATAGATACGGATGAGAGGATGGGTCTCTTGGAATAGGAAACTGATCACAAGGGAGAGGGGAGAAGAAAAAGGGAAGGGGAAAGAAGACCAAAGATAAGCCAAGCATAGGAATGTGGTAAGTTCCGCTACTATAAACACTATGCACCACAGCTTGAGCTAAGACAAAGAATATCAAGAGTAAGGAGAAATGGGATAGGGCAACTGGGGAAGGAGGACAGGGAAATTTAAAAAGAAAAAGAAATGTGCTGTACTATGTACATGTAACTATTCCTGCAGATGATTGTAAACTACACAAACCGCAAGCAGGTACAAATAAAATGAACAATCAAAAGCTAACTAAACAAAATAAGGATAAAAAAATTAAAAAATTATTATAAAAGCATGTTTTCACTTCTTTTCTTTGCTTGGGATGTATACAGCCAAAATGTAAACATGGATCGATGACAGCGATCTCAGAATCATGACAGGAAAACTTTAGAAATGGGGCGAAAGTCTCAAAAACACCTGCTTCTTTGAAAAGCAGCCACAGACCTGGTTTGTACTGAGTGTCCCCCGGGGAACCCCGTCCCCCACTGGCCCTATTTAGTCTCCATTATTGCCAGGAATAATGCTTCCTCGTTCAAAATTTATTTATTCATTTCTTTGATTGTCTTCAGTTTTTATGCTTCCATTGCCATAATAAACCATTTCAATTTCCAGAAAAGTTAGAAAATAATTTATTTTTTTCTGTCACATGATTTCCACTGAACATAAATGCCGAATGAAAATAGATATTAGTTATTTTTTCTCTTTTAAAGAATTAAAAACTCTCCTCTTACTATAATGCTGTATTATACCAGTTTAATCCCATTGCCTAACATCCGTATCTATACCTATTTCTATTTCTATATCTATATCTATATATAAAGTCCACATAGAAGAGGTTTTCAAATGGTTTGATATAGATACAGATACAGCATAGGCAGATACAGACATAAAGGAAGATGAGAGATATAGGCTAGTAAAATCACTATAGTGTCATATGCTAGCATATAGTTTTGTTACAGAGTCTGTTAATCCTTATTATATAGTAGTATTGATTCAAAGCAAATAGGACAGAAAATATAAAATTCTCATGGAATTTTATACCCCTGCCTGCAAAGCATCACCTACTTCCTACTTCACGTAACACTCATAAATTATATCCGAGGCAGCTTTGTGGACCACCACACTGCATGATTAGAATTCAAATTGTGTTACTGCACCTCTATTTTTCAGAAGACTACATTCTCTCCTCTGGATATTTTTCCTCCATTATCAAAAATTAACTGTCATTATAAATGTATATTCATTTCTGGATGCAATTACTTATTTGATTGATTTCTACAGTTTTCTTAATTTTTAAAAAAATGTGATGTTTGGTTTTATTTCTTTTTAAAGTTTATTATGGGAGTATAAAACATTTTGTAAGAAATATTGCACTTAAGACTTAAAATTTTGTATGTTACAAATTCTATGTAGACATTTACAGATTTTTCTTATTTTAACTACTCAAAGTGCATAGTTAACTTATCAATTGCCAATTCTATGTAAAATTTATAGTCAAATTAATACCATAAAGAGTACTGTTTAGCATACATGTTTTTGAAATGTATTAACATTGTTCAAAATTTATCATTAGAGACAAAATTCTAAAGCAAATTACAAATATGGAAAATTTTATAAATAGTTATCCATATGTTTAGAAAGTCTGTGTTAATAATAAAACAATACATTTTATTATGACAAAAATAACTGAGGCAGATGGTATGACTTGTAAACAATAGCGGTTTGAAAAAATAATTTTTGAAATAAGCACTGTTCTCCTAGTATATCTCTAAATTGTCAACAATTTGGTATATGAGTGTTTATAAAAGCAAACAGCAAAATATATTGTAACTTTATTTTCTCCATCAAAAATTTACAATAATCATTTTATACAAAAAGAAGAAACATAATGATGGTTACTAATTATGAAAAAGATAAACTTTTTCAATGAATACAAGCCTATAGTGATCCCTAGGACTGATTTTATTGAGTGATGTAACAGATAATAATTATATATTATATATTATGTTT
>NW_004524932.1:1044447-1053599 GCF_000260255.1 Octodon degus
TTTCATAGTGCATAGTTAACTTCGAAGAGATAATTTCCAAACAAGCAAAATAACAAGTTATCTTCCACCTAATATCTCAAAAGTATTGATAACTAAAATCACAAACTTTCCTACAAGTGTTTACTGTTCCTCACTTTTCTTTGGATGACCTTGATAGTTTTGTTAGCTGATTAATGCTTTGATTTGATATCATGTAATTTAAATTCTGACAGGTAAATTGTCTAGAACCAATGCACCTCAGGATAGATGACAAGCGAATTCGAAAAGAGAAGGAAAATAAAATAAGTTCATTTGTAACAAGACCAGAAGGAATACAATTGAAATGCATTGTCATCATCGCCACTACTGAAGACTGTCAGCAGGAACTCCCAAATACCAGCAAGCACTGGACCACTGAGCAACACTCCAAACCATCTTATTTTTAATTTTGAGATAGTGTCCTACTGGATTCTCAGCGTTGGCCTTAAGTCTACCATCATCTGACCTCACTCTCTGGAACAGTTTGGTTTACAGATGTTCAGTTGTACCCTCTGCTGACATAATGTAGATTACACTTCCCAGTGACACAATTGGTCACATGATGGTAATTCATGTCTTATGACAATAACTCATGCAGCAGAAAATTAGGAGAGATGCTATTTAACAATTATTTGAACGCAATGTGATTTGAAACTATGAAAAAAAATTCTGCCCATAAAAGTTGCTCTTACAGGCAGGCATAGTGGCACACGCTTATAATCCCAGCAGTACAAAGGCTGAGACAGGAGGACCACTGCGAGGTGCAGGATAGCCTGGGCTAGAAAGTGATTCCAGTGATTTCAACAGTTTTAGGTGAGATTTTTCTATAACTAATCAATATTAAAAATCAGAATGAATAGATGAACCATGCAGAAGCCATTGAAATGGCATTGAAGTATTACATTCTTATAAATTATTATAAGCCACAATTTTTCCTATACCTATTATTGTATTTACACACCATTATTCTGTAAGAAGTAGAAGACTTAAATAAAAGACTTTTTTCAATTTTGCAATATCACAAAAGCTCCAGGAAAGCTCACACGTTGCCCTTCTATAAATCTACTTCTCAAGCAATATTTTAAGGTTTGCACATTTTTTAAAAGATGCTTGCAGCAATCATTTCATCTGAATATCTGTTTCAAATAAGAGAAGGTACTATAAAGCAGATTGTATTTTTCACACTTTTGGCTACATATACATATGAATATCTTACTTCTTCCTAAAATAAAAATTCGTTCCTTTGCCAGTATCCTTAAAATCCTGTAATGTATTACTGCTTCATATCAGTGAAACTCATTTCAGTATTAACTCTTGCATTTAAAGTCATGAAAAATTTAATGCAGCCTTAAATTTGAAACATAGTGCTGCTTGTGAGCTGGGTTTGCGCCCACTGCACTTTCTAGTTTAGAGCATGTCTTTATTTTGAAGGTGTTAGGATGTTTGTGGGCCACCAGGTTTTATTGTTTAAACATGAATCTATTAAATTATGAATAGTAAGCTAATCTTAACTTCATTTGCTAAAGTCCTTTAAAAGTTATTGCAATCACTGATTGGTTAGGCTTCATTATAAACTTCCCAGTCACTGCATATGCCCCCCTGAGGGAGCAACTCTAAGAAATGATCCATAAAAACAGATTTAAAAGTGTTGTCAACAATAGACCGTATAAATGCTACAGTCGTGTCTGCACAGTAAACACTTTGAAATAAACCAGATGGTCTCTTTCCTATTCTTGAAGGTTAAATTTAGTGCCTACTTACTTCCTCTTTAATTATAACCTTCATCTTAAGGGGAAAATTTTAACCAAAAGACTTTGCTGCATAATTCACACATAATTTGTCAGATCAATGCATGGAGTAAAAATAGATTAGCATGAAATTTGGGTGGCAAACTGTGCTGGGCACTGCATTTAACTCATGATTGTAGATTAAGAATATACATTGGTATATGTTGGCAATACACAGTAACTGCATTCGGCTTAGGATTGATACATATTTATGCTCTGCATTGATCATTTTTCTTACTCCCATCTTCCCCACACTCCTTGACTCCCTCCTTGCACTGATCCCCTTCACATTCCAAGGAATAGATAGCAAAGATTTGTTACTTTAATGTACCAGTAAACTTAGATAACGGATGTGTAACACTCATATCCAGAACCCTGCAGGTAGCAAAGTGTCCTTATATTCACATAAAAGTATGTATTTACTTTCATTTCTAATAATTAAAGTCTGAAAGACACAATAGAATGGAGCCGACAGAAACAGTATATTTGTAAGTCTTGTTCAAATTACACAGTGCTGCTCCATCCTGGGAATTTTGGTGTGTGTGTGTGTGTGTGTGTGTGTGTATACTTATAAAGGACATGTGTTTTTGGCAGTGGGGTAGAGGGCATTCTCATTCCTTATTTCTTTTTTAGTGATTGATTCATTGACTGATTGACTTGGTACAGGTTCTTTTTTTTTTTTTTTTTTTTTTTTTTTTAACTCAGGCCCTTGCACTTGCCAGGGAAGGGCATATTCCCCTGAGCCATCTCCCCGGCCCCTGGTACAGGTTCTTATAATGCAACTCATTCCACACCATTAGCAATCCTTCTATTTTAGACTCTCCAGTGCTGGAATTACAGGGGTGCACCACTATACCCAGACTCAGTGGCCAGTGTGGTGCATGGTGGGTGTGGCATGTGATGATGAGGGGACTGAACCCAGGTCCTTGTGCTTGACAAGCAGGCTCGAAGACCACCGAGCTATCTCTCAGCCTGGCATTCTCATTCCTCATGTTCCCTAAAAGGAACCTCTGAATAATTAGCCAAGGCTCTTCAGTTCATACCCTTTCATGTGTTCCTTGTCTTTGATAAAGTTAAGATGACAGATATCCAAGGAGAGTGTCTTAGTCATTTTCTTGTCACTGAGACACAATAGCCAGAAAACTGAAGGAGGAGGAGCTCATTTGGCTCTACAGTTCATCGAGGCCTCAGGCAGTCCACACTCAGCTGGCACCACGGCAGGCTGGCAACTGAGAGGCAGAGAGGCAGCGTGAAGGGAGGCTGAGGAGTGGAGAGGGAAAGTGCCTCCAGACCAAGGCGCCATTGGGCCCTTGTCGGACCAGATTCCTCCCACGCCTCACAGCGAGCGAGCTATAAACTCCTCGGTGTGCCCACCCACGGAACACTGTCACAGAGCCCGGTCCAGTCGTCACCCCAGTCTCCACCTGTCAGCACATGAGACGTTCAAGGAACATTTAGTGTTAAATTGTCACAGAGATAGTTTAGACCTCTTCTGAACATAAAGGTAAGAAATAAATAATTTAAAGACGAATTCGGACCTACAAATACAAGGCAGGAAATAATGTTATTTTTAGAAATAAAAGCATGATACTGGTAAGGTTGTCCCAAGATTTCTCTGGAGTATCATCATCAAGATAGAAATTTTAAGGCCTAAAAATAATCATCAATTCAAATTGGTTTGTTTTTACTCCATTGTAACTTAAAAGAAACTATTTTTCTTCATTTTGTTTTCATGGGCACATAAAGTACACATTCATATTTGCACCGTTACTCATAATCCCTTTGTCTTTATTATCTATCTCTCTATATAATACAAATGCAAAAGATATGTAGATAGATATATAGATACAGAGCTACATATAGATATAAATGTAGACATAGACTTAAAGAATCTGGGTTAATGCTTACTTCCAAAGTTAATGACTTTAATGGTATTAGAGGTGTATGTCCAACAAAGGAGATCCAAGCATGTTTTCTATGGTCAGTTCTAGTCCTAGATTATGGACTTAGAAAATTAGCATGTACTCTCTGTTAGAGAATAAATGGCTAAGCAAACTGTAACATCATATTTATTAATATATGAGTTTTAGTTCAACATGTTAAATATATTGAAAGATAACAATTGTGAATAAAAGTTTTGTAAAGATGAAATTGGAACAGTAAGAGACTGCTTTGCTATTTACTATGGACAGTTTATGAAATATGAAAGTTGATATGCATTATGTTCATTAAAGACATTTGAGCATATTGTCTAATTGTAGCTAAATTAACCAAAGAAAGTAATAGCTAAAAATTGTGTTTTTTTTTTTTTTTTTTTTGTGTGTGTGTGTCTAAGACAGGGTGTACAGGGTCTCACTCCATAGATCAGACTCATAGCGATCCTCCTCCTGTTTAAAGCTGCCAAGGGCTGGGATTACAGGCATGTACCACCACACCCAGTCTTAGTAGCAAAAAATTCTAAAAACATGTATAAACATATAAGTGTATGGACTCAGAAATTATATATAAAATGGGAAGTTGTGTTCGAGACAGAAGTCAATGAAGAGATTAGAATTTCGGATAAGATATAAATACATTTATTTAAAGAGTATGTCACTCTTAATTACCATAATTATTGCTAACATATGTTTATCTTACTGACCAATGCACTATAAAAATATGTAGTTTCTTGATTCTATAGGAAGGTCTTATAATGTTTAGGCCTTTTAAAATGTGTGTCCCCAATTAAATAAGATTCTAGGTGCAAAGTAACAATTTCCTTTACTGAAAAAAAAAAATTGAAAGTCCAAATATACTATAAAAAGTTCTGAAGTTTTAAGCCATACTGTAATGAAACAGAGCCAAAATGTAGGCCCCATATCTCAAAGAAAATCACAGTAAGTTTCTTTTGTTCCTGTTAAACTAAATGCCTAAGTTTTTAAATATAGGCTCTTCCTTCTCCACAAAAAAGAAGATAAAGAATTATGGGTGATTATCACAATGCAGGTTCTCACTTTCCAGTAGAGCTTTCTGTCAATTATTCTCAGTTAATAGGAGTAGAGATTTTGGAAATGAACATATTTGAGTGACAGGAGTTTCTAAAACTGTTAAGGAAAGCAACTCTTTAAAAAAGGATATCAGCTTCGTGGAACTAAAAGCAGCACTTTCCTGAAATTGTTTCAGTGCTATGGTTGAAATGGGGAATGAACACTAAAAATAACTTCATTCTATATATCTGTGTTAACTGCACTCCCTCAATAATGACGTTTAGAATGGAGTGTGTTATGTGATAATTTTCATAAGGCAAAACACCGTGTTCTGTTTCTCTACATTTTTCTTGTAAAACATCAAAATTTGGCTTCAATGAGTAGGAAGGTTATCTGCTCTTCTTGAGTATGGGTGTGAGAAGAAAGTAATAAGGAACATTGAGAGCATGTACTTGCAAGAACAATATATTTGCACATAAAAAAATCATATGATGTTGTGTGAAAGAGAGTAAATAGGTCCAGGGATATAACTCAGCAGCATATGTGCCTGCCTGGCAAGCACAAGATCCGGAGTTCAATCCCTGGTGAGAGAGACAGAGAGAGATGGAGATAGAGATAGATAGAGAGAGAAATAGATAGATAGATAGATAGATAGATAGATAGATAGATAGATAGATAGATAGATAGATACATAGATACATAGATAGATAGATAGATACATAGATACATAGATACATAGATACATAGATACATAGATAGATAGAATAAATAGGTAAGGATCTAATAAAAACTGTGGTTATTTAAATGTGAAATGTCAACTTTAATAAATGAAGATAGATGTGTGCAATACAGAAAGAACATACCAAATATCAATATGGAAAACAGGCATACAGTATAAAATTTGATGGCTTATGAAAGTTGTGATAAAGTCTTTCATGTAAGTGCAATTAATAAATAATTTATCTTTGTTTTCTATTAGGAAAACACACAGAGAAATTTGAAGGGCATTTATTTGATTAAATATCAGAAATTGAATCAACGCAATCTAATAGGAAAATAAGCCCTGACTGAGACACTGAGCAAGATGGCCTTTCATCAGTGATCACAGCCCACGTCCTACAGTTACTAACAGGTAACTATCTTGACAAACACCTAAGAAATCAGGTTGGACACCCTCTCAGTTACTCTTCTCTCTTTGCTGGGACAAATATCCGACACACAAAATGAAGGAAGGAGAGGTTTTATTTAGCTCACAGTTACTGGAGGTTTCAGTTTGTACTCGGCTGGCTCCAAGGCAGACTGGCACAGGGCATAGAGCTGCAGTTCATGACTGTGGAACAGCAACAGTGACAACAGGCACCAATGGCCACACAGAGAGCAATAGCTGAAGAGAGAGAGTCTGTCTCTCTGTCTCTCATATTTTACATTCTGGCTCTCTGCCCTATGGTGGGGGAAGTAAACACCCATAATCCCAGCAGTACTAAGGCCCATAATCTCAGCCATAGATCACACATAATCCCAGTGGCTCATGAGTTATTCACAAACTCTAGAAGTCCCCTATGACTGCATGAGGCTTTGGGGGAATGACTAGACACAAAAACCATAACAGACACCATGCTCATAGTATGACAAAATGAATAGACACATTGAAGAAAGCAAGAGTACTTCTGTCACTGTTTCCTCAGTGACAACATAGAAAAAGAGAAAAGCCTCCTACTGAGGAGAGGAAGAGGATGTCAAGTTCAAGCCTTATGCTTGACACTCAGCTGGGATAGTGAAACCCAAGATTATGGCAAAGCCTTACTGGTCTTACTGGCAGGGCAATACTATGGTATATGTCTTGCTATTGCCTTCTCTATCACTACGCCAAACACGGACGGTTTAGCATGGCTAAATACTCAATTTGTTAAAGGTAGAACTGGGTAGCCATTGAACTTAGTGAGGATCTACTGAAACACACCACTGGTCAGATCTAGTGGCCCTCATCCCAGCCCAGTTGCCAGATCAAACCACTTGTTCAACTCTAGTGCCAGGAAAAGACTTTTAGCCCCAAGCTTTTAGACCTCTGTTCCAATTACCACCAGCCATGGCTGGTTGTAACAATTTTCAGTAGTGAGTCACTCACAAAAATAAATATGAATAAAGCTACTTTATGATTTTAGGTACTACTTACATAAAATATCTTCTTTTCACTTATTCAGTCTGTGTATGCATGTGTAAGTAAAATGCATTTCTTGTAGGCAGTATATAGTTGAGTCATATTTTTATGCCAATTTTTAATCTGTGTCTTCTAATTAGAGAATTAAGACTACTTAATATAGTGTAATCATGGAAAATATGTACTAATTTCTTTCTTCTTGTCATGTTTGTTATATTTGATTCTCTCCTAATACTTAAATGTTGGGCTACTCTTACTCCTTGGGTTTAGTGCGCTTTAAAATACCTGCTGTGGCATTTCTTTCATTGAAGCTTGTTTTTTTCTTTTTTTTTCACTTTTATTAAGAAATTATGATTTTGTGTGCCTGTCCCCAACAAGTAAGAGTCTCTTTTTTCCGACTAAGTCTGTTTGTTATTATTTCCACTAAAGTTTGTATTGGGGTTTTCATTTCCAAGATTGATTCTATTTTATAGAATTTTCATTTATATATTTATGAGAGGTCTACATTATCTTTCTTCACATTTTTCTTTTCTATAAATGCATTAAACATTTCTAGAATCATTTAAAATCTGGTATTTGTCCTCTTCTCTGTTATTGAGGAGGTCATTTGTTAATTGTGTCTTTTCATATTTCTCAACATTTTATACTGAAATTTGCATATTTATTTGGCCACTATTCTCTTATTCATTTGACATTTCTTAGGAGGACAATTTTTCTTGGTGATATCCCCTAATATTACCTGGTTGCTATGCATTATTGAACTTCTTTTTTTATTAACTACAGGGGATATACGATCTATAGGGCCTCACTAGGTAGATCAGACTCATAGTGATCTTCCTGTTGTCAGCCTCCCAAGCACTAGGATTACATGCATGTTCCACTATGACCAGTCTCCATCACCGTCTCAGCGTGGCCCTGGGGCAGGGCCTACATAGCAGGTTAGGAATCAAACCCCAGCCAGTGCACTTTACCTAAGCAGAGGGTTTAGCCCTCTGAGCTATCTAGCCAGCCCTGAACTTAGCTGTGAACAATATTGCTACATACTTTTCCTAGTCTATACTTTATGAGAATTGACACAGAATGTACTATGCAAGAGTTTTAAGTGACTGTTTTCCTTTGTTAAATGTGAAATAATGAGGTCAATCTGCTACTTGAGTCATGCACACTTTAAATAGCGGAATATGTGAGGGTTGGCTCCCTACTAGTGATATGTCTCTAATTTTGTAAGAGCACATTGGTTGCAAGGTTGTGGTTTTCCCTAATTGAAGTCTCTTGTAAGTTTAAGTGTTACTTCTATTGATCTTATTGTGGGAAAGACTCATAAGCAGGACTTCTAGCCATGCTTATCTTAGGCCAGTCACTGCAGGTGGTTATCATCAACTTTGTTGGTTAGGTTAAGACATACACCAACAATCATTTCCAAAAGGCTGTAACAGACAATTTATCTCGGTGGCACTGGGATGTAGCTCCCAATATGAGTGTAGTGTCTGGTTTGGTGGCCAGTATTGCAAAGTGAAAACAAAGTAACCCTTACTCATAAACAAACCCAATACAATACTGTGGGAATTTGTTGTTCTCTACATGGTCCCCAGGAGAAAACAGAGGATTTAGAAAAAAAAAAAGTGATAATAGCTGAGATCAGGTTGTGGCCCATGCCTGATTGGAAAAGGACCCATAGAAGAAAAGTAAGGAAATGTATTAAAACTTTGGCGAAGCTACTAGTATGTAGCACAAGTTTGCATAGTGACTAATCTCTGGCATTGACCAGTCAGGATGCTTTATGCAGGGCTGAGGTAGCTTGACTGCTTTAGGAAATCTGCCTTTCTCCTGACCTCCCACATATGATCAAATTCTAGCTTCAGCCACTCCCAACATAACAATAGAGCAAGGGGCTGGGGAGATAGCTCAGTAGAATAAGTGCTTCCCTAATAAGCACAGGGGTCTGAGTTTAATCCCCAGTTCAACCAAAAAAATAATAAATAAAATTTATACAATGTTGTAAAATGGTTAGATTTCTCAATTTCTGTGTAAAATATGTAACTATTTATTCCTATTTTAAAAATATTTTTAGTCTTGAATTTTTTTCTTCATATTCTGGGGGACTTAAAAATTAATATAGCAATACTTGATGGAAAATACCTGTTCCATACTATGCCTAAGATATTTGGTATTCAGACAGCGAGGTTAAGCTCAACTGCCTATGTTGTAGGGTAATAATAATAA
>NW_004524932.1:1054489-1060838 GCF_000260255.1 Octodon degus
CTCAGAATTGTTTAATCTCTGGGCCACCAAAAGTCCAACTTAAACTGGGATGATAGTCATGGTATGCTGCCGTGTAGTCCATGGGGAAGCTTTCTGTGTGCAAACTCAAGACAACGGCAGTCCATTGAGCAACAGGCAGGAGTTTTTGTCTGCAATCCAGACTCATTGTAAGACAGAGTTCTTGTGGATTTATTCTGTCTTTTCTGTCAACCTGCCCAGTAGTATGGTAAGTGGCTGAATGGTTGGCACAAATTTTCTTAGCTCATCTGGGCTCGGCAGGCTTTGGACCTCGCAGGAAATTGTTCAGCCTCTTCTTACATCCAGAGTATACACGGCCAGTGGTAGTATTGTATTTAGAACACAGCTTAAACTTTCAGTACTTGCACCTTGGCAGCTCTAGCCTCATGTTCAATGTCGATAAGTCTAGACAGCACACTGATGGGAAATGCCTAATGGTCTAAATTGGTGGCTATAAATCTCTGAAATGCCTCAGAAGACAGGGTAAGAAAATAGTCCTCCAATACTGTGCTTGAGACATGGCTATAAGTACAATACTCTTTATGTACAAAATCATCTCTATCAAATGCACACCGTGTTGGAATGCCTTCATTTTATTTGGTCTAGTGAACACATGGCTATCTGCATTGTCCACAGGCTTCTACATTGCAGACAGTGCTCCCTACTATTAAAACTTCCCGATAACTTCGTGCTCCACACTTTATGCATCAAGCTCCCTGTGTGAGGTTCTCCCAGTCAGTGAAGCAGTGTGTCCATAAGAAGACCTAATTATAATAGCTTTAAGCCTCCCATTTCTCAGAGGAGATAGTTCAGAGTAATAGTACTATCTAAAGATGGCTTCTAGTTGTGGCACTCTGAATTTTTGCACAGTCTGATGCCATGTTTTTGTGTGAGTTTATCCAAATTCAGACCTAATTCTCAAGATATGGTAAGACTTTGCCTAGGCCATGACAGTCCATAGTGATAGGACCACTGGCCCATTTGCATATGTTGGATGCCTGAATTGGCACCATCCCTGGTATTTGTGGCATAGAATCATTCCACCATCAAGGAAACCATAGTTATAGTTATAATTTGCTACATAGTGTTCCTGTATTGTTTACTAATATTTATTATTTACATCATTATATTTGCTTGTTGTTCTGACTAGATTTCCCACTTGTAGGATTGGATACCCTGACAGCTATTACTTAAAAGTAGAGAATTTTAAGGGCCGGCCAGATAACTCACGGATTAATACACCTGCTTAGGCAGATGCAGGGCTGGGCATTGGATGCTTGGCCTGCCCTGCTGGCCCTGCCCCTGGGGCACTATGAGACTGCAAATGAGACTAGGTGTGGTACGTGCCTATAATCCCAGTGCTTGGGAGGCTGAAAAGCAGGAAGGATCACTGCAAGTCCAATCTGTGCAGTGAGACCGTGTAGACACTTTACTAAAAACATAAAAGTAAATAAATAAATAAACATTTAAAAGCAGAGAGTCTTATTTTGAGTCATAGTTGCTGAGGTTTCGATATGTCAGCTGACTCTATAGCAAGAGCATCATGAAAAGATGTTGTGGTGGAGCAGAGTTGTTCCATTCATAATAACCAGGAAGCAAAGAATAGATGAAGTCTAAACCAAAGCAAGCCAAAACAAAACGAAACAATGCACAACCTTCACAGGCGTGGCTCTAGTGACAGGCCTTTAACTAGGCATTGCCTCCTAAGTGCACAGTCAGCTGCGAACATAGATTAATCCACTCATGAATTGACTGCTCTGTGACCCCATCATCTCTAAAGGAGCCTTTCATTTAGAAAAGTTTAGTTTTATTGGTTTGTTATCATTGGCTTTATTTATTGCTTTCTAGATATCCTTATTATGTGGGAGTATAAATAATTTCTGTTTGGGAGATGACTCTTAATCAATAAATAACATGAGGGTACTTCCATGCAGCTAAATATGTGCTGCTTTAAAATAAGAGTTGTAATGTAAGTATATATTCTTTTGTTGTTCAAGTTGCTTTCCCCGTGTATTTATGATAATATTACACTGCTGTCAATTTAACATCAATTTAAAGTAGCCTGTTGTTATCACAGTGTGTGTGTGTGTGTGTGTGTGTGTGTGTGTGTGTGTGTGATTTGCAAGTAATCCAAGAACAAACATCTACCCTGGGTCATCTGATATAATAACTAAGAAATTAATACTTGCAAATATAATAAATCATTTCACTCCACAGACAGAGAAAAAGAAGAAAGAGAGAGAGAGAGAGAGAGAGAGAGAGAGAGAGAGAGAGAGAGAGAGACCACAACATTAGAAAACAAGTTACAAAATGTAGTACCATAATGTAGGAACACATTAAATATAAAAGTTATCTTGGATATTAGTGCATCAGTCAGGGTTTTACTAGAGGTACAGATATAACAAGAGATGGACAAATGTATAAGAAATTCCAAGACTGACTTACAATGGTCAGCCTTAGAGTCAGATGAGGAAGTGTACAGATTCAAGACTGCACGCTTGAGGCTGAAGGATTTAGTTCAAGGTCTGGAGCCCACAGCAGTGTTCCATGCAAGCACATATCAAGAGGTCAATGTATCTGCAACAGAAGGCTGATGAGCCTCTGCCAGAAGGCTGAAGGACCCAAAGCAGAAGCCAAGAGTCTGCTCTAGAGCCAGGATATGTCCAAACTGATGGCAAAGACTGGGGCTCCTCCAAAGATGAATAGGACCTTCTATCCTTCCTTATTCTCCTTTAAGCAATGAGTCACTCGAATGTGGCCTCCACATCCAAGGGTTTGGAATTGCTGAGCTGATGTAGTTAAGCTGTTAGCTTTGCAAGTTGACACAATCAATCAACCCCTACAATAAACAAATTAAATTTTAAAGTTAAAAGAGAAGGCATGATTAGATGGTTTTTAAAAAGTCCAAATCTTGTAGTGCTTGCCATAAAACAGTTTCAAATATGAAGATTTGCATAGACTGAAAGTGAAGGAACAGACTAAAATATTGCGTGAAAACAAAAATCTTTCCAAAATAGAGGTTGTAAAATTAATATTCGGTAGCATAGATTTACTCTTTTTATTTATTTATTTATTTATTTTTGCAGAACCGAGGATTGAACCCAGGCCCTTGCGTTTGCCAGGGAAGCACTTATTCTACTGAGCCATCTCCCCAAGCCCCTTGTAACTTAAGATTTTCAACCAAAAGTAGTGAAAGGAGACCAAGAAAGTTTTTTTTTTAAAAAAAAAAAAGAGGACAAATTAGAATTTAAGCAGAAAAATTTACAAATGACACAGAATTTCACTTAATTAAGTAACATGAATTTCACAGTATTTGTTGTAATACATAGTGTCTCCCAACCAGTTATTCATATTACCAGATATGTACATGAAAAATTGGAAGAAGAAACAAAAACAAAACAAATATATAAGAAATTGAGAAGAGAAAAGGTAAAAAAAAATTGAAAAAAGAGACAAAACAGATTACATATTATCTGCTGCTTTCCATAGACCAGCAAAAATGCATAGTACAGTTGTCAAAACTATCCTACTCACATACCTAGATAAATCTCTTTCCTTACACCCTCTCCTGCCCTTCTCCTCAAATCATTTACTCCTTCCTTTTGAATAAGTTCATTCTCTTTTTCCCAGTATCTATTGTGTCCTTCAGATTCCAATTTTTCTCCCTCAGGCTCTCACACTAAGGAGACAATATGATGTTCACACATGCAGGTCTGATGTATTTCACTTAAGAGTATATTCTCTAGTTGAATCCATTTGCTGACAAAAGTAAGCCTATTTATAGCTGAATAATACTCCATTATGTAAAATACCACATATTCTTTATCTATTTCTCAGTGGATGGACATCCTGGGTTGTTTCCAGAATTTAGTTATGACAAATTGTGCTGCTATAAACATGTGTGTACATACATCACTGTGGTATGAAGTTTTCAGTTCTTCTGGAAAAATACCCAGGAGGGGAATATCTGGGTATAATGGGATCTCCAGATCTGTCTTACAAAATAATCTCCATAGTGGTTTTACCAGTCTTCACTTCCATCAACAGCCCCTCCACAGACCCTCTAGAATTTATTATTGACTTATTTTTTTAGGTTAACCATTCTTTCTGGGGTGAGATGAAATCTCAGTATTGTTTTACTTTGTATTTCTTAAATGACCAATGATGTTAAATATTTTTTCATATATCTAACTTGCCTATTGTATTTTTTCTTTTGATAAGTGTATATTCATGTCTACTGCTCATTTTGTGGGTTAAGACTTTCAATTTAGAAGGTCTGATTTTTTTATATTCTATATGTTCTAGATAGACAGTTTTTCTTGGAATGACAGTCATCGGGCATTTTTACCAGTTTAAGGATTTTCCTTTCTGTGTTGGTGATTTACTTTGAAGTGCAGACATTTTTCAAAAAGATGAGATCCCAGTTGTTAATCCTTTTAATTATTTCCCATGCAGTTTGGTACTTGTTCATGAACTCTCTACTTACCCCTTTGCTTTTAAGATTTCTACCTATACTTTCCTTTAAAGATTTGGCGTTTCTGTTTTAATATTTAAATATTTGATCCATTTTGACTGTAGTTCTGTGCATGGTGATAGGTATGGGTCTAGTTTTAGCCTTCAGGATGTGGAAATCCAGCTTTTCAAGCACCATTTATTAAAGTGGCTATCTTTATTCCTGTGAGCACATTTGGCCTCTTTTTCAATGATAAGATAGCAGAGTGTGTTTTCAGTTGTGTGTGCATTTTCTAATATGTTCTCATGATTTTTCAGGTCTGTCTCGATGCCAGTACATGCTGCCTTTATCATAGTAGCTTTATGGTATAATTTCAGGACAGCTACTGTCATACCTCCAGCCTTCATTTGTTTCTCAGGATTGCTATTGATATTCTGAGTTTCTTCTGATTCCAAATGATTTTGATGATATTTGTGTAGCTCTGAGAGGTATACTCAGAATTTTAATCGAGATTGCATTGAATTGGTATAACAATTTTGGGAGTACATCCATTGATACAATTTTGAGTTTTTCGTAACATGGAGCATGAAATATATTTCAATTGCCTGACATTCTCTTCAATCTCTTTTTTCAGAATACTGTAATTTTCACTGTAGCAATCTTTCACATCCTTAGTGAGATTGATTGCTAAGTGTCATTTTTTAGAGGTTATTGAGAAAGATGAGATTTTTCTGATATCTCACTATGTGCATTCATTATTTGAGTACAAAATTTTATTGATCTTTTGGTGTTGAGTTTGTATCCTGCTACATTGTTGAATTTGTTGGTTTAATCTACAGTATTCTTTTTATTTTATTTATTTAGGTTGTCTTTATTGTTTTTTATTTTATTTTTTATATTTTTCTTGAGAAACAAATAGCAATGAGATAGTTTCACAACCGATTACCAGTACATTTTCAATAATTAATATATTTCATATTGTTGTTTTAGTGGTTATTCATTATACAAGATGCAGACCTGATATTCTATCTAAAGCACTATTACAACAAACCTTTCTATTCATTGAATTAAGAGAATGGAGCCCTATATCTATCCTAACTATTGTGAGTATAAACATATACAAAATGGTCGGTCATTTGTATCCCTAATTTTTGGTTAGTTTTACCAGAGAAGGGCATTCCATTGTCATTTAAATACTGTAGGTGTAAGAATTCAGCAAAATATCCAAATACAGTCCAATAGTCTATAATAGTAGTGGGATTTCTATAAGACTGTCAATGCCTGAAGCTCTTGACTTGAGCATTTTACAGCTCATCATATTAATATATCGACTTTTTTACTTCATTTTCATACTTTTCTGCTGAATTATTAATACCAGCAAAGAGCATGAACTATATAACAAGAAATTAAACTTTTGTATCTGATGAGGTCAGTCAAGTCCCATCAGGATTTATCCTGAAACCCTGTACCACAGTTTTTGTAGATCCCTTTTCAGTGTTAGCCATGCAGATGAGTTATAGCCATTGCTTGACCAATTTGCTTTCTGTGAAAGCCTGACAGAATGTTTTCTGTCCATGTGACTCTACTTAGGCACACTCTACATCATCAATCACTTTCCTCTGTGGCCCAAAAATGTACTTGATCAAATAATTTGGGACACAACTGAGTTACAAGATGTTACAGTGTAGATCGAGTTTATCATTCTTTATAGCTGAGTAGTACTCCAGTGTATAAAAATACCACATCTTTTTCATCCAATCCTCAGGTAATGGACATCTTGGTTGTTTCCTAGATTTGGCTATCATAAATTGTGCTGCTATAAACATAGGTACACATGTATCACTATGATATGATGTTTTCAGTTCCTCTGCAAAAATT
>NW_004524932.1:1061243-1062938 GCF_000260255.1 Octodon degus
TTTTAGTTTGCATTTCACAAATGCCTATTGGTGTGGAGCATTTTTTCATATATTAATTCGCTTCTTAAATATCATCTTCTGAGAAGTGTATATTCATTTCGGATGCCCATTTCTGGATTGGATCTTTAAATTTTGGTGCCTTAATTGTTTTTAGTTCTTTATAAATTCTAGAGATATGACCTTTGTCTGAGTGTTTATTAGTCAAGATTTTTTTCAAAATTTGTGGGTTGTCTTTTCACTTTATTGGTAATTTCTTTTGATGTGCAAAAACTTCTCAATAAGCGGAGGCCCCAGTTGTTAATTTTTTCAAGTGTTGCCCGTGCAATTTGATTTTTGTTCATGAACTTTTTGCCTACCCCTATGTCTTTAAGAGTTCCTCTTACTTTCTCTTCCATGAGATTTATTGTCTCTGCTTTAATGTTGAGATCTTTAATCAATTTTGACTTTAGCTTAGTGCATGGAGATAAACCTGGGTCAAGGTTAGGTATCAGCATGTAAAGAGACAGTTTTTCCAACACCATTTGTTAAAGAGGCTATCTTTCCTCCAGTAGGCATATTCGGCCTTCTTGTTGAAGATAAGTTGACTGAATATGTTTGTAGAGGCGTCTCCATCTTCTAATCTACTCCACTGATCCTCAGTAGCTTTGTAGAATAATTTCAAGTCTGGAATGTAATGCCTCCTGCCTTGTCTTTGTTATCCAGGATAGCCTTTCCTATTCTAGGTATTTTCTGGTTCCAAATAAATTTTGGGAATGACTTCTATAGGTCTGTGAGGTATGATGATGGTAGTTTGATAGGGATTGCATTAAATCTGTATAGTAATTTTGGGAGTATGACCATTTTCACAACATTGATTTTTCCTATCCAGGACCATAGAATAGCTTTCCATTTTCTGAAATTCTCTACGATCTCTTTTTTTTTTTTTTTCAGAGTATAGTACTTTTCCTTTAAAAGATGTTTGACTTCCTTAGATAGATTAATTCCAAGATATTTAATTTTCTGCGGTGCTACTGTAAAAAGTATGTTTCTCTATATTCCCTCTAAGTGTGCTTGTTATCTGTGTAAAGAAACACTGTTGACTTTTAGATAGTGACTTTGTTTCCTGCTATGCTACTGAATTTCTGTATCAATACTAGTAGCTTCTTGGTGGAGTTTTTTGGGTCTTGCAAGTAAAGTATCATGTAATTTGCAAATAAGGATAATTTAAATTCTTCCTTACCTATTCTTCTTTTTATTTCTCTATCTTATCTAATGGCTTTAGCTAGTAATTCCAGAACTATATTGAATAGAGGTGTGATAGAGGATGTCCCTGTCTTGTACCAGATCTGAGAGTAAAAGATTTCAATTTTTCCTCATTTAGAAATGTGTTAACCATTGGGTTTTCATAGATGGCTTTCATCATGTTGAAGTAGAGGCCATCCAATTCCAATTTTCTGTAGGACTCTTCAACATGAATGAGTGTTGGACTTTGTCAAAAGGCTTTTTTGCATCAATTGAGATGATCATGTGGTTTTAAGATTTCACGCTATTGATATAATGTATTACATTTATAGATTTGTATATATTGAGCCATCCTTGCATGCATTGAATGGACCCTACCTGGTCATGGTGTGTAATCATATTGATGATTAGCTGTATTCTACTTGCTAGGATTTTATTGAGGATTTTTGCATCTATGTTCATGAGGGAGATTGG
>NW_004524932.1:1069111-1070936 GCF_000260255.1 Octodon degus
TATAAATATTTATGAGTGTTACCCCTTCCTTTTGAACTTTTCCCCTAATCAGTACATAGTGGCCTTCTTTACTTAGTTTTATCATTCTTGGTTTGAAGTTGAGTATGTCTGAGAATAGGACTGCTACTCGTGCTTTTTTCTGAGGTGCTGGGGTATGTAGTACTGTTTTCCATCCTTTGACTTTCAGCCTATGAATTTCTTTATGAGTTGAGTGTGTTTCTTGTATACAGCAGATTGTTGGATTTTGTTTCCTAAATCACTGTGCCAGTCTGTTTCTTTTAATTGGTGAATTGAGTCCATTTATATTAATGGTTATAATTGAGACATATTGACTTATGATTAACATGTTATTTACCTGCTGTTGTTTACTCCTTTTTCCTTTTTCTTCTGTGTTTAATTATTTGCCCTATTTAGTGAATTCCTTCTGTTCTCATTCATGGAGTTCTGATCATTTTGGTCCCTCTCTAGAACATCTTTCAGGAGCTTGTGTAGGGTTGGCTTTGTCATCACGAAATTCTTTAGTTCTTTGTCATGGAAGTATTTCACTTCTCCATTAAGCTTGAAAGAGTGTTTTGCAGGATATAGTAGTCTGGGTTGAAATTTGCTTTCACAGAGGACTTGAAATACTCTACTCAATGCTCTTCTTGCTTTCATGGCTTGTGAAGAGAAGTCATCTGTAATTCTGCTGAGTTTTTTCCTTTGAATGCTATCTGCTTCTTTTCTCTAGCAGGTTTCAGTATGTTATTGTTGTACTGGATTCATGGATCTTGACTATTATATGTGTCGATGTGTTTTTAATTGGGCTGAAGTTATTTGGCATTCTGTATGCTTCGTTTACCTTGATGTAAGATTGTTTTCTCATATTTGGAAAGTTTTCTGCTATTACTTCTGCCCATATTTTTTAATATCATTTTTATTGACTCCTGCTTTTTCATTGATGCCTATTCGCCTCACATTGTCCATCTTTGCATCATCTTGCAGATCATGAATTATTTTTTCCTGCATCATAGTTGTTTCTAAGAGATCTTTTCTTACCTTTTCACTGGCCGCAGCATCGTCTTCAAAATCTGAAACTTCGCCTTCACTTTCACTTATGGTTCTGCAAGCTTGTGATTGAGATTTTAAGTTCCTTTATATCTCTTTGACTCTGCTTCATGCGATCTATTTCTTTCCTGTATTTGTCATTCAAGGAATCTGTCATTTTTCTAATCCCCTGTATTTTTTTCATCAATGTCTTCTTTAGAAGCAGTTATTAATTCTTTTATTGCAGAATTTTTTTCAGATCGGCTTTCCTCCATATGTTTCTGAATTTGATTCTTTTTTGTTTGTTTTTTTTTTTAATTTCTGATCTGAATTTCTGTGTACATTTCTGCAGTTGTTTATTTATTTCACACACTATTGATTCAGAGATTTCAGCTGTGTAATTCCCAATTTCTTCTGTTTTAGTGCCCTCTGCACTTGGTCTGTGTGGGTTTGGATCTGAGGTTGCATTTTGCAACTTCTCTTTGTCAATTTTGTATAACACTGTCCTATGACCTTTGTTGTAGAGCTTTGTTGCAGTTATAACCTTAGCACCTACTGAAATTCAGGCGCAGGTCTACAAAGTTTGAATTTATCCAGTTCTGCCTGCCTTGGGTCTGGCTGCTGTGCTCAGCTCCTTACGGCTCCAGCCCTTGGGAGTGGACCTGTTGTGCCCCTCTGGAGAGATGTTTTGCTTCTGGACTAGCTGGCTGGTTCTGTTCTTTGCTCTCTCTGCAGGGACTGCAGCTGCAGGGTTTCACCGCAGGCCTGTGTGCCAGGCCTGAGCTGGTTCTCAAGGGGATAA
>NW_004524932.1:1071346-1072953 GCF_000260255.1 Octodon degus
CTTATTTAACTGCTCTGGCTAATGTTTCCAGAAATTTATTGAATATGAGGGGGGCAGTTGTCATTCTTGTCTTACTTCTGATTTTAAAGTGAAGGCCTTCTGTTTTTCTCCATTTAGTAAAATATTGGCTGTTGCTTTCTCATATATAGCTTTTATCAAGTTGAGATAGAGACCATCTATTCCTATTCTCTGTAGAGTATATATAACATCTGTAATTTATCTCAATCTGAGTGTTGAACATTTTCAAAAGCATTTTCTGCATATGCTGGGACGATCTGTATTTGCATATGTTGAACAATCCATGCATTTTTGGAATGAAACCCACTTGACATGATATATAATCTTCTTGATCATTTGTTGCATTATGTTTGCTAGCATTTTATTGGAATTTTTGCTCTGTGTTCATTAAGGAGATTGGTTTGTATCTACCTTTTAAAATTCTTTTTCTTTTCTTTCTTTTTTTTGGAATTTTTTTTCCTTGCGGAACCGGGAATTGAACTCAGACACTTGTGCTTGCCAGGGAAGTGCTTATCCTATGGAGCCATCTTCCTGGACCCCTTTTTTTTGTATTTTTAGGGAAGGGTCTACAGGGTGTTCAGAGTCTCACCAGTAGATCAGATTTCTAGTGATCTGCCTGTTTACAGCCTCCCAAGAACTGGGATTACAGGCGTATGCCACCACACCCAGTCTCAATTGCCAGTCCGGGAGCAGGACTGACATGGCAAGCCCCATTATGTGCACCTCCTTGCAGGCACTTTAATCTGCTGAGCTATTTGGCTGGCCTTCTTTTTTCTTATGTATTTAGTACAAGGTCTACAGGGTCTCCCTACACAGATCAGACTTGTAGTGATCCTTCCTGCCTTTCAACCTTCTAAACACTGGAATCATAATCCCAGCCCCTGCATCTGCCTTAGTAGGCACTTTAATCCACTGTGTAGCTCTCTTGCTTAATTGGAGCTTTGTCTGCTTTTAGATTCAGAGTAATACTTGCCTCTAGGAATGAGTTTGGGAGAATTGCTTCCCTTTCAAATTCATTGAAGAGTTTGAGAAAAGTTGGCATTAAATCACTGAATTTCTTGTAAAGTTCATCTGTGAATCCATCAGCACCTTTTCTTTGTTTTTTTTAATTACATTTCCAATTTTGTTTCTCATTATTTGGTTCTTCAAAGTTAGTTTATCTTCTTGACCGAGGTTTGGCATTTCATATGTATCTAAGAAATTGCATTTCTTTGTGTTTTCCATACTGTGAGAGTAAAGTTTTGGAACTAGGTATTGATTATCTTTTGAACTTCTCTAGGGTTCATAGTGATTTAACACTTTTCATTCCTTTTTTCATGATTTAAGTTTTTTTTCTTTTCTTTTGTTGATTAGGTTTGCTAGGTGTTTATCCATGTTATTTATTGTTTCACAGAACCAACTCTTTAATTTATTTATTCTGTGTATTGTTTACTTCATCTCCAATGCATTGATTCATGCTCCAACCTTTTTATTGTCCTGCACTCTTAGGATTTTGGGCTTGACTTGCTTTTCTTTTTTATAGGAGCTTGACGTGCAGCATAAACTTGTTTATTTGGGCTTGATCTGTTTTCTTTTCTTTCTTTCTTTCT
>NW_004524932.1:1073268-1076072 GCF_000260255.1 Octodon degus
AAATAAATAAAGTTTCCTCCTAAGACAGTTTTCATTGTACTCCAAATGTTTCTGTAGATTGTATCTGCATTCCATTTGATTGCAAGCATGTTTAAATTGTTCTTTAATTTCATCTGCAACCCACTGATTGTTTAGGATATTTTTATTTAATTTCCATATGTTTATGTAGTTTCTTTTGTTAGTAATTTCTGGTTTTATTGCACTGTGGTTCAGTAGTATATGTGGAACAATTTTAATTCTTTTGCCTTTATTTAAGAGTGCTCTGTGTGCTAGTTTCTCAGTTACTCTTCTCTTGTTGCTGGGACCAATACCTGACACCCAAAATTAAGAAAGGAAAGGTTCAGTTAGCCTAAAGTTACTGGAGGTTTCAGTCTATACATTCCTGGCTCCAAGGCAGACAGACAAGGGCAGGGAGCATCCATTCAAGTCAGCAGCAAAGAACAGAGAGTGCAGAAGGGAGGAATAGTGGCAAAAATAGCTAAGGAGAGCTAGTGTTTCCCCTTCTCTGCCCCAAGCTCAGTGTTGCAATGACACCCATAATCCCAGCCTTGGCTCATGAATTAATCATGAACTCTAGAAGTGTGCACCATGACTGCATGAGGCTTTGGGAGGAAAACTAGATAGAAATGATAACAGCTAGTACATGATCTTTTTAGAAGAAAGTCCCATCGGCAGCTGAAAAGAGTGTGTATTCTGCTGTTGCAGGGTGAAACACTCTGTAAATGTCTACCAAGCCAATTTCTTCACAAGTTTGTTTTAGTTCAGATTTTGTTTGCTGAGTTTTTGCCTAGTTGTTCTCTTTTTGTGACTGTGATGTGTTAAAGTCCCCCGTTACTATTGTATAATTGCTCATCTGATTTTTCGTGTCTGTTAAAATTTGTCTTATGCAGGCAGGTGCTCCTATATTGGGTGAATATATATTTATGATTTTTATCTCTTCCTTTTGCAGTTTTCCACTAACAAGTATGAAGTAACATTCTTTATCTCTTTGAGTGATTTTTGGTTTGAAGTTGATAATGTCAGAAACTAGGATAGCTGCCCCTGCTTTTCTTCTGATTTCCTGTGGCATGGAGGATGGTATCTATTCTTTGACTTTTAATTTATGAATTTCCTTTTGAGTTAAAAGCAGCATATTGTTAGATTTTTTTAAATCCATTCTGCTAGTCTGTTTCTTTTGATTAGTGAATTGAGGCCGTTTATATATTGATTGTCATAACTGACACATATTGACTTATCTTTGTCATGTTATTTTCCTGCTTTAGGTTCCATACTTTTTCCCTCTTTTTAATTACTTGTTCTGTTTGGTGGTTCCTTTCTGTTTTTCTTGTGGCTATGACAACTTCAGGCTTTTTCTAGAATATCCATCAGTACTCTTTGCAGGATTGGTTTTGTAGTCATGAATTTCTTTGTCTTGGAAAGATCTTATTTCACCATTGCATTTGATAGGTGGCTTTACATGGTATGTCAATCTGGGTGGAAATTATTTTCTTTTAGGAATTGAATTTCTTCACTCCAAGTTCTTCTTGATTTGATGGTTTGTGCTGAGAAATCTGCCATGATTCTGATGAGCTTTTCATTGTAGGTGATGAGTTTCTTTTCTCTGGCAGATTTAACATTCTTTTCTTTTGCTGAATTTCTGTGATCTTGATTATTATATGTCTAGCTGTAGATTTATCTTGATTATGACTGTGTGGAAATCTATATGCCACATTACCTATATTTAAGGTTCTTTTCTCATGTTTGGAAAATTTTCAGCTAGTACTTCTGCAAATAGTCTTCTTGTGACATTTGTGCTGACTTCCGATGCTTCATTCATATCTATTATTCTTGTATTATTTTTCTTTGCATCATCTTGCAACTGCTGAATTGCTATTTCCTGTTTCCTTATTAGTTTGAAGAGATCTTTCCTTTCTTGTTATTAGCTGCACCACTCTCTTTCAGATCTGAAAGTCTTTCTTCAGTTTCATTCACATGGTTTTGCCAGTTTTCAACGGCATTCTTAATTTCCTGGATATCTGATTGAATCTGTTTCATGCATTCTAATTCTTTCCTGTATTGCTCCTTTAGTGTTTCCATCATTTGACTATTCTCTATTTTTTCTTAATCTATGTCTTCTTTAGCTGTGCTAAACAATTCTTTCATGATTTTTGTCTTTTCTGTTTGGACCTGAGAGATTATTTCTGATCTTATTTATTCTATAGCTTCATGGATTTATTTCTTTTCTTCAGTTTCTATCATTTCAGAGATTTCACACGTGTGATTTCCAAGTTTTTGTCTGTCTTTGTCTCCTGGATTTGTTCTGAGTGAACTAGAGGATTGAGATTGCATTTTGCAATCTGCATTTTAGCACTTTTGGAGTTTCCAGTAATCACCGAGACAGAGTCAACAGGCTGCCCAAAGTCCACCAAGATTCTCAAATGGCTCTTGGAAAACTCTGCTCCAGCTAGTGCTGGACTCTTAGATCACAGCTCTTCTGCATCCCACAGGCCACTCATTGCCCTAAAGTCTTTAAAGTTTGGACCTGCAACAGCACCAGCAGGAACTTCACACCTGTGTCCTGGGGGCTAAGGAAGGTCAGAGCTTACCAGAGTCCAGCAGGCTGCCAAGAGTCTGCCAGCACTTAAATGACACCAGAAATGGTCTCCACCTGCACTCGGTGGGGCCACAGATCACAGATTGCCTCATCTGCAGAACCCTCCGGGTCCTGTCAAGTTCTTAAGAGTTTAGACTGGTTCTAGCAGAACCTCCACCACAAAGTCATTCTTAATAATAAAGACAGAGAGAGAGAGAGAGAGAGAGAGAGA
>NW_004524932.1:1076177-1079687 GCF_000260255.1 Octodon degus
CCATACTGTCCAAATATAAAAAGAAAAGCTTTATATTATGAAAAAGTCAAACTCCAATGTAATAGTAGTTATGGATTTTAAGGCATAACTTTCAACAATTTATGGATCAGATTTTGAAACTAGCAATTAATTGGTAGGATTCTCATTCTAACTATATATTCTGATACCTGTGAGCTAAGCAACTGCATTGAAGACAGCAATGTGTAATATTAGGGCCATGTTTGGAATGCTTGCTTCGGGTGTTCTAAAAGCATACTGCTTCTCATGTCATATCAATTACTCCTGTAGTCTCTCTCAAGTGTTTTTGTTTTGTTTTGTTTTGTTTTGTTTTGTTTTTTCAGAACCAGGGATTGAACTCAGGCCCTTACGCTTGCCAGGGAAGTGCTTATTCCACTGAGCCATCTCCCTGGCCCTTAATGTTTGTTTTAAAATAAATGTAATAAATGGAAACAAGAGACTAGAAAAAAATGTCATAGGACTGTACTGCTATGATGTTTTATATGGTTAGATTTCTAAATTTCAGTATAAAATTTGTAATTGTTTCTTTCTATTTTTTTAACTATTTTTACATCTTTTTTTTCACATTCTGAACTTAAAATTTAGCATATCAATGACTTCCAGAAAGTACCTATCCCATATTATAATTAAGTCATTTGATATTCAGACAGATAGTGATGTTAAGCTCAACAGTCTATGTTTTAGGGTAGGGTAGGTATATAGACATATACACACACAAAATAGTTAGGCTAGATATGCAGCTGCTTTCTCTTAGTTCAATGACAAGAAAGTTTTGAGCTAATAGTGCTTAGACGAGATATCATGTCTGTATCTTGTACTATGAATAACTACTACAAAGACAACAATATGCAATGTATTGATTATTGTAACTACCCTACTAACCAGTTTTTAAACTATTTCATTGCTACTTCTTTGCCATCAAAATTAATATATAAAAAACATGGCATGTCCTTAACATCATATGATGGTGAAATGCTGAGTCACTTAGTTGAGCTTCTCAACCTCTGCAGTTGACATAATACAGCAACCATCATTCATATATCCTTCGTACCACAAGGCAATCTATAATTTCTTTGCAATGGAGTTCTTATCATAATATTACTGATCACAAGGCAGGAGTACTAAATATCAATGTATTAGACATCTCTCATGTCTGGTTCACCTGAGGTAGGTGATACTGTTGAAAAGAGCAAGATTCATCTTAGTATATGATTTCAGAGTATCCAGTACATAATCTCAGGATCGCAAATTAGGAGCATCATGGTGGAAGGACGTGGTAGAGTGAAGATGATTAGCTCCTGGTGGTTTGCAACATACCAGGGAAAGAATGGCAGAGAGAAGGGAAAAAAGTAACATACCTAACAAGAATACAGGTTCATTACCCATTTAGATAAACCCAGATTATGGTCCACCAATCTTCTGGGGCTAATTTTAAAGATATTACATATGATACATCATCCTAAACACCACATCCTTCCCTTGTCAGCTTCATACCTCAATATATCTTAAACCATAATTATTACCCTAGTGGAAGCAATAATAATAACTCCACTAATTGTGATCTAGTTATCTTACCTATAATCAGAAACTCAACACTCTCCTCTTCAAGGTCTTGACAATTACATCATTTTACAAAGATGCACGTCCAAATTTCTTTTGAGACTAAAGGGAAACATTTAGTTGAAAAACTCTTTAAAACCAAAACAAATTGCAGCTTTACATGGTATAAAGTCTCAGAAGAAACATTTGTATTCCAGAAAAGAGAAACAGGGAGACAGAAATGAACTGGACCAATCCCAGAACTGAAATCTCAAGTCCTATAGATCCAAATCTAATCTCGGGGTCATTTGTTTGTGCTGTGTGGTTCCAGAAAACATGGACAGTCCCAGCTTTGTGGCCTTGCTGGAGATGGTCCAATGATCTCACTCTAGGGGGGATTCTACTCTCAGATTCTTGTCTCCCTCTAATGCTGTTCTTCCTCCATAGCAACTCCACAGTCTTTGACTTTCTACTGAACATCTGGCTTCATCACCACAGTATAATATGCTACCTAATTGGAGGCTGTTTGTCCTCCCCTTCTATGAAATATGAGTGGAAACCTCTGTGTTCCCATGTCTCTTATATTCTTCCTTCCAGTAAAATGATAATCTCACAGATTATGCCACAGTCAATGGGAATGACAGCTAAGTCCTCCTGAACCAAAGTTCCAGCACACACTGAGTGCATGGAGATCTGAGCAAGAAAAATAAATATCATAAAATAAATTTGCTAGGCAATCCATCATGAGGAGGGAGCCAGTACATTCCCTTCTCAGATGAAATGATGACACTTTTGCAGTTTAGAGCCTGTGAAGTCAAGATCTTGGTGCTTGCTGTGATCACCTCAAGGCGTCCTTCTTCTTCTCCCTGTACAAGGCACTCAGTTCCTTTTCAATAATTTTGGTTTCTTCAGTGGTCACATTTTATTTGTTTCAAAAATTACACGTAGCTTCTTTAAGGTCAAAATTGAAGTTTTTCAGATTGTTCTTATCTGTCCTCCCCCCCAGTTCTTATCATAAATCTTACTAAAATCAGCTAGCAGTAACCATGCCACAGGCTATCGGACTCTTAAAATTTTTGCTATTAGACTAAGTAGACCATTACCGTTAATCTTGGTTCCCCACAAAGGTTCAGGGATTGGGAAAAATGTAAACAATATTTTCAAAAAAATATTTTTCTCAGACTGTAGGTCACAGGAGCACACATGACCTGCATCCCGGTTGTAAGTTGAGCTCTTTTTGTCCTCTGAAACCTCCTCAGCCTGACCGTCACTGCCTGCTTTCTCATCAGTACACTCGTCTTCTCAGCTCCTGCATGGCTCACCAGTCAGGCTTTGATAACACAATTCTGTATCTTCTATAGTCTGCTTTTTCAAATCTTTTGAAAATTTTTCTCTTAAGCATTTCCAAAATATTTGAAGCTACATATATAGGTACAGGCACGGTGATGGTCCTATATCTCTGGAAAAAATGTTCTGTATTAGTCCATTTTCTAATCAGTAGGATATAATATCCAGCACCCACAAAAGAGGGAATGTTTAATTGAGATCACAGTTCAAGGGAAGAGTGTCTCAATTACCTTTCTCTCATTGTTGAGACAAAATACCCAGCACCTAAAACTAAGGAAGTAAACATTTATTTGGTTTACAGTTTCAGAGGTTTTAGTCCATACTTGGCTGGCTCTAAAGCAGAGTAGCACATGGTAGATGGCAGCAGTTTATGGCAGCAGAGAACAGCAAAGAGCAAAGGGAGAAGCATCAGCAGCTGCCTCTCCCCTTTCCTTAGATTATAGGCAGGCTGCCACGGGCTGGGGGGGTAGAACTCACACAACATCCACGCCTTCCACGCCCTCCTCTTGCAAAGGATGAGGATATTTACAAAGTAAGAACCCTGGCTCCCTGCTGGGTGGCTTAAACCTCAACTTGCAACAATGTATCAAGCAGTAAATATATATA
>NW_004524932.1:1079887-1083523 GCF_000260255.1 Octodon degus
TGAAACATTTTCAAGCCAGAAGTATCATGTCAGAAGCATAATTGGCACAAAGATATTTAGCCATAAATATTGGAACACAGAGCAGAAAACAGAGCCAGAAAAGAATTGGCCATAAACCCCAAAGATAAGACTCTCATGAACCATTAGGACATAGGGGGGCTAGAAGGCAATAATTTTGAAATGCTACCTTAGAAAATATAATAAAGAAAAAGAAAATCAATGGAAATTATACAAATACACATAAATTAAACAATTAACTCCTAAATAATTAGTAGATCAAGGCAGAAGTTTAAAACAAATTGATGCATTTATGAAACAAACGAGAGAACAAAATTTAAGATTTCTTGAAAGTATGTGGTAATATTCAGTATCTCCGATCTTACAGAACTATATCTGTTAATCTGAGCAACAGATTTGATATTAAAAAAGACATGATATCAATCGCTGTTGATCAGCTCTACTTGTTTTGAAAACCTGTAACGTATGTATTATTATATGTTACTCTGTTTCTGTCTTTGCTTTGTTTTTCTTGCTCTTCTTTTGATTCTTCAAAATAAAAGAAAGTTATTAAGAAGAAAAAAGAAAGTGAAATACCATAAATACAATAACAAGTGAGCAATGCTAAGTAATTCTAAGAAGTATATACATAACAATCAAAGCCCACATTAATAAGAAGGATATCAAATGTAGAACATATTGCTACTTCTTAATAAACAGAAAATCAGGACAGAAAACATATAAAAATGAGCAGGGGGAAGGGCAGATGGCTCAGTGGGATAAGTGCTTCCCTGGCAAGCACAAGGGCCTGAGTTCAATCCCCGGTTCAGGAAAAAAAAAAGCAGTAAGAAAGAAAAAAACAAAACCCATATTAAATGAAATATCAACTGAAAAATACAATGCAAAGTATCAGCAAAAAAACTGCTTTTGAAAAAGATAAAGATCGCAAACTTAGGTTGCTAACCTTCCGAAAGAGAAGCTTAATGATATTATTACCCTATATCATAGGCAGTTGAGCTTAACATCACTATCTATCTGAATATCAAATATGCTAGACATAACATGGAACAGGTATTTTCCATCAATCATTGATATGCTAAACTTTAAATCCCTACAGAACTTTAAACTTTGAAACAAAAAATAAAAATAAAAATAAAAAACAGAAATAAACAAATACAAATTTTTACACCGAAATTTAGAAATCTAAACATATATAACATTTTAGCAGGACAGTCCTATGACATATTTTCTAGTCTCTTGTTTTCATTGATTACCTTTTTATATTTTTATTTTTAAACGAACTAGTTTCTCTTAGTTCAATGAGAAGAAAGACTTGTACTAATAGTGTTTTCACATTTGCATCTTGACTATGAATAACTATTATGAAGACCATATGTAATGTATTAATTATTGCAACTGTCCTACTAACCTGTTTTGAAGCTGTCTCACTTCTATTTCTTTCTCAATAAAATTAATATAAAGAAAAAAACAGAAAAAGGAAGAGATGAAAAAAATAGACAAACTCCTAGCAAGACTAACTATAGGGCTGGGGAGATACCTTGGGGGCCTTAGAGCCTGTCTTACAAACACAAGGATTCCATTTGGTCCCTGGTACCACAGGCCATGCTGGCCCCATCGGGGCTGCATGCCAGTAATCCCAGCTCTGAGGAGGCAGAGACTGGAGGACCACTAGAGGTCGGAGTTGTATAGCAAGACCATATACAATATGAAAGAGAGAGAGAGAGAGAGAGAGAGAGAGAGAGAGAGAGAGAGAGATTTTTAAAAAGACTAATTGTAAAAAAAAGGTTAAGCTCAGAGTAATAAAATAACAAAGGAAACATCACAGTTACCACCACAGAAATACTATCTAAGTCTTTGAAGATGGGTTAAGTATAGGAGAATCAGTAGGTATAGTTGTTTCACATAACAGAAGCAAGGACATAATTTACACTATCATATTGTTTTACACTATTATATTGAAGACAAAAGTCCAGTGTAGATACATGATAAAAACATTAAAAATGTGTAAGTAAGGACATAAGGCATTATCTCAATCTGAGCCATTTTGGACAAAATTATTGGCAACATGGTATTGAATAACAAAAAGGGGTGTGTGTGTGTGTGTGTGTGTGTGTGTGTGTGTGTGTTTCTGAAATAAGGAATAAGAAAATGATGAGCATTCTTACCTTGCTTGATTAGTACATTAGTTCAAACACTAGCCTGAGAGACCAGTAAGAGAAATAAATGAAATAGATCTGCACAGGAAACACAGAAGTAAATTATTATTTGCAGACAACATGAACTTTTGGATAGACAATCCAAAAGTTTCTACCAAAGACTGAGAATTAATAAGCAAATTTAATGATGTTGCAGGACACAATATCAATGCACAAAGGCCAATTGCATTCCTGTACAGCAATAATGAATTCAATGAAAAAGAAATTTAAAAAAACACAACACTATTCACATTACCATCAAAAAAATACTTAAGAATTAAACTTACAATGGATAAACAAACAGATCATACCGTAAAACTTTCTTTTCACTGAACTAAGAGAAAATAGTATAAATGAAACAAATTAGCATATATATTAGAATATTTTTCAAACAATGGAATAGGTAATTTGGAAAATCATTTCAACTTCTGATTTTCTGTTTGTCTATTATACATTGTGAAGTTGTATCTGTTTACTTATGAATCCCTCAAGTTTATCTTTTTTGTCTATGTCTTGTCTTCTGAGTATTCTGAAGAAGCTAATATACCTACTGATTTGACTTTCTAATCTGCTGTTTTAACCCAAACTTATATGTAAGCCAAAAATGACATATTACTGGTCTATGTGTTTCCATTTGGCATATGATTCAATTGACATAAGCATACACTACAAATGAAATTAAGGAGTATAATTTAAGTATAATAAAGTGTGCAACTCTGTTAAAATAAGTGTGCAACTTTTCCTCCAGGGAGAAAGCCTTGGAAACCTTTGCAATTTTCATTTAATTGAGTTTAGCCTACTGTTCATATAGCAAAAACACCTGAAAACTAAGCTTAAATAAAATGCATTAGTTTATAAAATCTTATGAGATGAAGATTTCCAGTAATTACAAATACTAATGACCAAGTCATGACCTGAGGTAACATTACCTACTTGAATTTTAAGGATAGGTTACATGACTAGTAGGAAAGAGGCTAATATTCATCTGGAGAAAGTAACTTACAATTTGCCAGTCCATATAATATAGAGTGCTTTCACAAGAGAGATTTGACATAATTTCTTTTTTCAGTTTTTTCATTTCTGTATTTGTTACAGGGACTTATTATGCAGCTGCTAGTGATCCTCTTGCTTTCTGTCTTCCCAGCACTGGGATTACAGGCAGGCACCGCCATGCCTCTGACTCAGTGCACCCAGGGGACTAGGATTGAACCCTAGTCCTTGCGCTTGCCAAAGCAGGTCCTTAGTGCACTGAGCTATCTTGCTGGCCCTTGAGATAATTTCAAGAGAACATTTATTTTTGCTGTGGTTTACTCCTTTTTAGTCACTGGTCTTCTTTTCTTCATGTTCTTCTACAGTATCACAATCATGCAAAAAGTTCCTGGCAAGCGCAGGGACCTGAATTCAATCCCCAGTACTGAAAAAA
>NW_004524932.1:1084250-1086471 GCF_000260255.1 Octodon degus
CTGTCTTCTCCCCTCATCCCTGAATACAACTGCCTCTTGTCCTTCCTGTGTGAAAAGAAAAACACAACCATCAGCTCCTTAGGCATCGCTGAGCCTTCCCCTCAGTCTCAGCCAGGAGCAAGAGTCCACATCACCCCAGCTCCCCTTGTCTCAGGTCGGAGGATCCCTGTGATTTTCCTGAGGTCCTCTCTGTCCTCAATCAGGGCTTCTCTTTTCTTTCTTGAGGAAAGAGCCTCACTATTGGGCTGAAAAAGCCTAACATTGCCATCAAAACAGTAAATAGAGAAAATTGAAAGAAGAAGGGAGAGAAGGAAGGAAAAAGAATTAAGAAAAGTGAATCAAAGAAAAAAATGAAAATAACAGTTCTTCAATGGGAAATGCAAAGTTAGTTGTAGGGAATAGAAAGGACAGGAGACTGTGAGAACACAGAACACTAACAATGTTGTAGGTTTATGTACAAAATCCCAGGTGATATCTGTCATCATTATGTACTTGACACATGTACTAATAAAGACATTTAAAATAAAGTAAAAAAAAAAAAAAAAAAAAACCTCCAAAATAAGGCAAAACTTAGGGCTGGCCAAATAGCTCAGCTGATTAAAGGGCCTGCGAGCAGTTGCAGGAGGCTGGAGTTCGATCCCCAGGACTGCTGTGCTGACCTTGCCCCCAGGGCGCACTGAGACAGTGATTGAGACTGGGCATAGTGGTGTGCACCTGTAATCCCAGTTCTTGGGAGGCTGTAAACAGGCAGATCACTGCTAGTTCAATTTAGTAGTGAGACCCTGAACACCTTGTAGACCTTTCCCTAAAAAAATACCAAAAAAAGGCAAAACTTGATTTCAAACATAACTAAGAAAATACAAATGATCACAGAGAATAGTGTGATAAATGTTAATAACTTGACAAATATATATGTATAATCGTAAGTTATTAAATTAGATTATCATTATATAGTTATTAATATATGTACACATATTCATGCATCTATTTTGTGAGCTTGTGAGAAATTTTAAAAGTAAAAGTAACTTTTGACTAATGCATTCAAAATCTTTACAATATTTTGCACTTTTTCCTAAGAAATTAACTTCCTAGTTTATAATAAAGTCAAATTATCTTTACATATAATAAGAAAATTGGAAACATGGGAAAACAAGATGTTCCTAAGTTACTTCAGGATTTCTATGACTGTCTTTATTTCAGTTGCCTCAAAGCAGGACCTAATTCTGTATTTGTGCTGCATGTGACATTCTGGAGTACTGCCCTTGGAAAAAATCTGCAAGACAATGAGATAGGCTAAAGAGAAAGGGAGAAATATTTGAGCAAATTAACAGTTTAATTTAGTGCAACATAAGCATGGTTGATGACATTCTGGAAACTAATTTGTGGTCAGAATAATCTGACCCGGTGTCCAAAGATGTAGACTTTTACATCCGTGTATCATTTACCAACTGTTCTCTGAAGTGAGGAGGTACCATTGTGTAGAGGTCTCCAAGTGAAATGCTTCCCACCTATAAAAGACATTTCTCTGGAGAAGAAAGGAATGAAAACTTCTGCCCTAGTACCTGAAGCACATGAGGAATGGATGTGAAAGTTCCATCAGGGATGTTCAGCTCACCGTTTGAAATGCTTAGATCCATGCTTCTGCTGCTTCTCTGACTGTTCTTTTGCTGAGGCTATGACTCTTGCTTTCCATACCCTTGGTGCTTGCTACATTAACCAATGTATGTCCACACTGTCTATTGCTCTTAGTGGTTCAGGGAGTCTTTTTGGTCTACTGATGTAGGACTTGATCTGATTCAACTACATTTTTCCTACTTGGAATGCCTTTTAAGGTAGTGATAGTCTTACCTGTACATTTTCTCTGGGACTGAGCATATGAAAATTAAAAGTCTAATAGGTTAAATGAGTATAAAACATAGTTTTATTGTTGATTATTCTATAAATAACAGCAGTTTCTACTCTGAATATATCAAGTCTGATTTTGCTCATGTGAGTGGCTCTCTGTTCAAGGGTTTAAGATGGTTTTAAAACCAGTAGAATGTTTATTTCATTCCCATTCTAAGTCCCACAATGACTGACTTGGAAAAATCGATGGGCCATGCTCGGCAGCACACAGCTGAGAATGGTCTTAACAAGGGACATTAGTCACTTTCCTGTGCCTTGAATTTAAAGGAGGGCAGGTTAACTTTGGCTCCTGCTTTCAAAGTTTCAGTTTATGGTG
>NW_004524932.1:1087818-1114937 GCF_000260255.1 Octodon degus
TTTTTTTTTTTTTTTTTTTTTTCTCAGAAATGAAACAAGGTAATTGAGAATCAGTATAAGCAACATGCCACTAAATGAGTAATTGCCTTTTTCCTGGGGAACTGCACTTTCTCTGCTGTTGCATATCTATGATTTAGGACCAGCATATGTGAAATAGATTGTGCCAAATGAAATAATGTACTCAGGCTTATGTTGTCTCTCCTCAACACCTTTATAATGTTTGTTCTGGTGTCTTTTTTTTTTTTTTTTTTGCATTTATGACAGGGTGTACAGGGTCTCACTAATAGATTGGATTCGTAGTGATCCTCCTGTTTACAGCCTCCCCAAGCGCTGAGATTACAGGTTAGTGCCACCACGCCCAGTCTCAGTGGCCATCTCAGCATGTCACGGGGTATGGCTGGAACAGAAGGCCAAGGGATTGAACTCCTGGCCCCTGAGTCTGCCTAAGCAGGTGCTTTAGTCCCCTGAGCAATTTGGCCAGCCATTAAATAGTTAATTTTTCTTGCAGGTGACAACTGATAAATGGTTACCCTGTGCAAGGAAACAGTATTTGTTGTTGTTGTTATTTTTCATGATACCTGGAATCACACTCAGGACCTTGAGTGTGCAAGGCAGGCATTTATGCCACTGAGCTATCTTCCTATACCCTCTGGTGTCTTAAGGATAGAAAAATAGCAATTATAGAGCAAATTTCATTACAAATCCATTGGTAACAATTAACATGCAATAGCTTCACATTTATGCATAATCCAAAAACTCATCTTAATTTTGTTTCCAGAAAGATCTTTACTATAGATATTGCAAGTTTATTTCATATATCCCTTAAAATATTACCTAAGCCATTCATCACACCCAGTAAGTTTATAAGTTTTGCTAGCTTTAAATACACCATGTAAATAATAATTGATATTTGAAGCTCTGTTCCTTGGAAGAGGCCCATCTCCCAATCCACCATATAAATAAATGTATAAATAAAAATTGTACAATGAAAATTTCAATAGAATGATGAAAGAAATACACACACAAACACAAAATTAAAAGACCTTCCCTTGTTCATGATTGGAAAAATTAATTTTATTAAAATATCTGTACTGCCCAGAAAGATTTACAGTTTCAGTATAATCCCATCAAAATATCAATAGTATTCTTTAAAGAACTGAAAAAAATCCTAAAATTTTAGGACAATGTAATGAATACCAAGAAAAACATTGTGAGAAAAAAACTAAAAATAGTAAGCTTCCTAGTACTTGACATAAGATAAGCTACAGTAAAAAAAGTTTAAAAAGCTACAGTAATAAAAATGATGTGGAAATGGTATTAAAACAATGATTCATAGACCCACAGAACAGAATAATGGGCCCTCCAAGGAATCCACACATCTATAATTACATAATTCTTGATAAACATACCAAAAATATAGTTGGAGAAAAGCCAATCTTTTAAACAAATTGTGTTCTTAAAATTAGACATTCTCTTTCAGAAAAGTAAAAGTCAACTCATCTATCATATAAATAAATCAACCTCAAATGCCTCAAAGTCTGTCCTCAATGCAAGACTCTAAGTATAGATGATATGAACCTGGTTCACACCAAAGAAAACTAAATAGAGTAGAGAAACATTTCACAAAATGGAAAAATTTTTGCAGGTTCTTCATCTGACAAAGGGTTAATATTGATGATACATGAGAAAAATTTAAAGGACTCAGTAAAATATGAATACAGTACAGCAGTAAATTATTGCACTAGTGCTTCAGTTTGCAAACAATTTGAGTCACAAACAGAAATGTTCAGCAGAAATGTAGTACCATTGGCAAAATATGCATTGGTTGAGGACTGGTGACCACAACCATCTTCCCCAGAATTATGGAATGAATTGAGTTCATAAACTGAGGCATTAATGTAATCTGGTTATATGAGAAAATGGTACAGAAAGTTGTCAAAAGAATAATTAAAACTGTCAGTAAATCAAAACTTTCAGTAAATATCAAAACCATAATAAAGTCCCATATCATACCGTTTTGAACAGGAATCATCAAAAATGAAAAATATCAAATAGTAGCAAGAACTCGAGAGACAGGAATTCTTGGAGTGTTTAGGTATAAATGCATATCAGTACAGACATTATGGAGAGCAGTGTGGACTTTCCTTCACAAACAGAAATAGATCACCATATGACCTAGATATCCTACTTCTGGACACGTATCAGAAAGAAATGAAAACAGCATATACATGGAGCCCAGCATGCCCAAGTTTTGTACAGCACTATTTATAGTAGCTTAAGATATGAATACAGTCCACATTGTATTCATATAAAGGATAAAAATAATGAAAGAAATAAAAGAAAACTCCATTTTATTCAAATGGGACCATTATTAATTTTTACAAGCCTCTAAAAGGATCTGTAAAACATGTTAGAACTGTCTCCAGGATTGCTAAGTTTCTTAAGCAATGTAGCATCTGATATTAATCATTTGTTGAAAAGCAAATCCTATCCTAGATTTATGCATTAACCCCTTTGATAACAGAATCATTCCTCAAATATGCAGCAAATTTGTATCTCTGCATACTAGTCAATTTTTACAACTATTTTTTTTGTTGTTTAAGCATATTCTTCCCTTAGCAGAGACATTGACTTAACTATTGAATAATACTGAATTTTCACTCTAATTAGTAGGTTTATTGTCAGGCATGTAGCCAGGGCCAGCCAATTAAAAGCACAAGCATTGTTTGGTGTGATCCTCACTCATTGGAAACTTCTGTACAGTCTTCAAGCAGGGGAAGTATGGGAGTATCTTTGAACAAAGAATACAGGACAAGTATTGAAGTTCCATAGGGTTTAGGGGATTCCAGGTCTCCCCATTTCTCATTCTTCTGCTTTCTTGTGCCTCTGCTCCTCGGTTTTCATTATTCCTGGCTTTAATATGGCAGGTTGACTTGCAAAGCTTAAAACTCAATTTTTACTGGTATTGTGATGCTAACAAATAGGTTCCCTATATGACACTCAGATAGTCAGCTATCTGACTACTATACATAAGCAATTTTGCTGAGCACAGGAAGTTTGAGATGCCACATTTTCTTTGGATAAGTGTGAATTCCCTTGAATAATATTTGCTTCTTTCCAAAAATTATTAGTGCCCTGTCACACAATTTAATGGGTGTAAAAGTCACTACTTATTATCAACCTCAAATCTCAAAAGTTTTCTCCAGTTGATGTCATCCATGCTCTGAGTGTTACATTCTTCACACTTGTGCAGCCACATCATGCTGAGATTGATATTGAATAGGCATGATGGAAGTATTTTCACCTTTATTCGACTGATGTTTGAGAAAAATTCCAAGAAAGCTTTGTAAGTTTTTCCTCACTCAAACAAATCAAGTCACACTTTATCTTATCTTTCTCAGGAATAATATATCAATTAATCCTAGCAGCTTTATTTTTAAAGCATTCAGCATATACTTTAAATAATCTTCCTGTGAAAAGTAACTTGAGATAAAGAATCTGGTACTGGTGATTTTTTGAGGACACAACCAGACACCCTAGAAGTGTGCCACACCAATTTATTAGGCCTTCCTTGTTCAAATCAATTTGACATATCAAAATTAATCAGCAAAATCTACCCCTTGTCACCTTGACACCTAAATACATCTAAACAACATTTAATCTCCAAGTAAAGGTAAATCCGTTTAATAGTTCTATTTTATGTGAAATAACTCTTTATGTTTAGTCAAAAATGTAACAATTCCTTCCCCCAAAGTCTCAGATTTCTAGTATTTTCAAAAAAAATAGAAGTCAAAATCTACTGAGATACCAGAGAAATTCTTAGCTGTAAAATTATTTAAAAATTTATATCATCCCGTGATGAAATGATATTTGATAACATTCTGATCCCAGAAATGAGAGATAGAGGAACGGAAAAGAATCAGACCAAAGCAAGGCGAAAGCTTATTAACACTAACTTCTACAACTCAAAGTCTAACTTTCAGGGTAATGGGTGATGAGGAGAAAGTTCCAGAGATCTTAGTAACTCCATTCCTATGGACTTGCCAACTTCAATCCCCACGCCCTTTCTCAAGTTGACTGCTCATCATATACCACTTGTTTCATCAGATAATTTTTGAAACTGAAATTTGTGATTTTCTTGGGTCTGTATTACAATTCCCTCTTCATTCTGCTAGAAAAATCTGGATGAAAGCCTTTATAAACCTTTGACTGTTGTATTCTGTCAGTGGGACAAATCACATAAGCAACACCTAGGTCTACTGATAGTAGAAACAGTACACCAACCCCACTGCAACATGGCTGCAGAGTCCTCTGTCTATGGGGATAGCTGAGCACAGTAAAATAAATCCTGGAAATGAATCCTTAAATAATCATTGAACAGACATATCAAAGACACTTCTCAAATGAAAGGTTTATAAATTTCAACACATGAACCTGAGGTGGGATTGATCTTGCTGGTTTCTTGAATGCCATCAAAGCATCTTTCTTCTTGTTCAAGTACTGTATGGTGGAAGATTTTGGAAGGGAAAGTTAGATTTAAAAAACACATATCAAGAAGCAGAGTGCAGAAGCACAATCTGAGAGGAAGGGGTGAACGACTAAGTACAGTGTAGGTCTCAAGAATATGCCTACCATCGTTCAGCCAGATTTACCCAGAAATAAAGGTTAGCAATCTGCTGTTGTTTAAGGCACTCGAGTTGCTGTATTGATATTAATGGGCACGGTGCCAATATATACGTTCATCTATGATTAGCTGTAAGACACTTGGGAAAACGTCTTCTCAGATGACTCCTGTCACAGAGGAGCAATTTCCTGTGTGGGCTTACAAGTCCCCAGTGTCACACTGAAGCTTGGAGACTGTCTCACAGATAGCGAACGGGAATGGGCTAACCCATCAGAAGTGTAATCATCAAACTGAAAGAAATTACATATGCATAAAACATATAAATGTTTTCAAAAATTATGCTTGCATTCCCATATTATTTTTCCTTTGTTTTATAGAATATTAATACATCTATTCATGCTATTGTACGCTTCTATTGTAATGTACTTTTTCCTTCTTTTTTTCTTTCCACATTTTCCATCTTCAAGGTGAGACTATTTAATTATCCACCTCTAATCCCTGAGTACGACAAAGTAGTTTATTTTGGATTAGACAAAAATTATTGATTATAGTAATTTCCAGCATTCTCCAGGTTTAAGGCTCATTTTCTTGCTATTTTCCATGAAATTTAGTACAACCCACTGCTTTACCTATAATATAGTCTATAAAATCTCTTTTCATTAATTCTACTTCACACTGGGATTTTTAAGAGGAATTTATTCTTTATATAACTTATCTATATATTTACTGTTCATTATATATTATTATTTTCAAAGGATAGTTCTTCATTTTTATTTCTATTTTTCAAGAGTCTGTTTAATATTCTTGGTGTCATTCAAATTTTTTTTCTGTATGGTTTCCTAAAACCCAATACAGCAGCAAATATAATGTTTCTAGTTTCTAAGGTCTTTTTAGATATATTCCTGCTACTGTGATACTATACCCAATACCTAAAAGTTAATAGAAGGGGAAGGTATGGATCATGATTACACTGTGTGTTGGAGTGGCTTCAAGGCAGAGATGGGATGCAAGAAGTGCACTGAACAGGAAAAAGTGCTCGACCTGTGGTGGCCAAACAATTAAGATAAATGGAAAGATTGAGGGAAGAAAATATATATTCTCTTCAAAACCTATGTGAAATCCCTTTTCCAATCAGGCCCCAACTCTGCACAACACATTCAACACATTTGTGAAACAATTCACTGATGAGTACTCTACCCCATGATCCAATCATCTTCTACCTATAAGCACATGCATATGCTTTTTGGTTGTATTCTAAATCTAAATCAAACATAACAATATTCAGAATGTAATCATTTTCAAATACTTGTGCAAAAACCCGAATCATAATTATCCATCTCCAAGAATTTCCTATAATCTTACAAGTGATGCTCCACAGTCATCCTCTATTCATTTTTCTACTCTCAGTACATTGGATTGAATGCTCTTTTAATACTTTTAGCCTGATTGTTGCCATTTCTCTGCTCTATAGGTCATCGTCACTTCCTACCATATTAAGAAAGCTACAAAAGTCAGTTATAGGAAACTACAGGCTTTGCATGGTAGATTAATTTGATTAACAGATAGAAAACCTAGCTTGATGATTTCTTTGACATTTTAAAGCCATGTCTCCGGGAACAAAATTATTTTATCTTAAAATGTGGAACGCTAAAGAAAAAATTACGGAAGCAACAAGCTTGAATTTACAAAATATGTGACCCAAGTTGAACATTAGAATCATCCTTTTAAAGTAGCAGAAAATAAATAGTTTCATTTATGCAGCTAAAAAACCAATTGTTATATGCAAGATAATGAAATAATCAAAACAGTAAATTAATGTGGCGAATTTCCATAGTTTCATTTCCTGTCTTATCTCTTTTGTAAAACTGCATTGCTATATTCCCATTGTCAAATCTACTTGAGGCCACATAAATATTATTCCAGTACTTAATATCCTGTAAACATTCTCTTTTTGCATTTATGATATTATTATTAATAATTAAAGTTTTTGAGGTTTCATAAATTTCTAAAGAAGCAATCTGAAAAATTTCCTTAGATACCAGAATGTTCATCTTATTTTCAGCTGGGCATTATCTTCAATTAGGAGCCTTAATTAATTTTAACTATCAGATGATATCTTTCAGAAATCAAAATGATGTATGTTTGCTACAATGATACTTCTTTTATGTTTCTATGTCTCACTTCATTTGGAAAAATCCCTAGAATTTGAATTGTTTTTCCATCTTTGATATTTATTGTATTAATGAGATTAGGTGAAACTAGCCATTCCTAATACAGTAGTAAATTTTCTGAAGATAAATTAATTCTGAGGAAGTGTTTTCAACCACAAGTAACAAGCGCATTTGTTTATACATTTAAAAATAATATAAAATTTAGCAAGCTGAAAAATTTTCAAAAGAAAGGTCATGTTGTTCTGAATTCAGGGTCAATTTCTTCATTTTTCCTGCCAGTAACTCCTGCATTCTTCTCAATCATCACTGTGTCTTAGAATAACTTTCTTGATCATCACAAACAAGTATCATTGGCATTCCAGGATCTTAGCATTTGAAGTCAGATACTTCATCTTTTGTATCTGTAGGAGACACAGAAAATCATTTTTTATGTTATGAAAACAGTCATCCTCCAGTTTGAATTAAGTAGCTTATCTCTAGTACCATTTGGATCAATAATAACCATCAGGAAATCCTTCACGGTAAGTTGTTTTAGTGCAGCAAGTATTCAGAGTGGGGATGGGTAGCTGTCGGCATTCTTATTTTAATCTGAGCATTATTAATAGCTTCCTGAATATTTAGAAGTGTTGTACATCCAAATGATGAGTAACACTCACTGATAAAATGTTTTTTAAATAGTTTATATTTTAGTAAAATGGGTTAAAAATTTAAAAATGTACATTTAATATATAATAGAGAAAATGAATTTTTATTCTATGCTATGTACTTTATATTTTCCAATACGTTATGCATACACATGACATCCAGTCCATGGACAAAATTAAAATAAATATATTTGGGGAAGGACAATCTGTAAGAAGGTCTGAGCAAATTAATTATTACATTATTTAAGGATGTTCTTCAATTCATGAATATTTAGAGAAGAAAATATTCATTTGGAGAAGGAGAAATTTTAAGAAGACAAAGGGTTTCTTAAGAAATATTGGGGCCAGGGAGATGGTTTAGTGGAATAAGCACTTCCCTGGCAAGTGCAAGGGCCTGAGTTCAATCCCCGGTTCCATTAAAAAAAACCCAGCAAAACAAACCCACAAATAAAAGACGTATTATTATTATTTGAAAGGCATAGATAATAAGTAAATTCTGTCTGGTTCAGAGGTGGACAAACATAGATCAGTGAAAGAAAATATGACATTTATATGCATAAAAAGCCAGTTTGGAATTTTGGACAGAATAGGAAAAGAAATGGCTCAATAAACAGTGGTTCAGGGAATAATTTCTGTGAATAAAACAGAGAAAGTACTGATCTACTGCATATTACATTAAAACATAAATTTCTTGTGGCTTTTAAAGGTAACACTATTTTTAATTTTAGGGAAAAATGACTTTTATTTTTAGAGTTTGGTATTTGTTATAAACAGTATTTTTAAGTCAGTGTAGCTAATGAAGGAACTTCATGAACTTTGTGATGGCCAGTTTCCTGATGAGGCAGAAAGTTAGCTGGTGGACCTTTGGCTGAGCAAGTAGGTGCAGCCTGTGACACATACTGATTAAAGAGGCAAGTTCAGAACAGTTCCTAACCCCTGCATCTAGGGTCAACGAGAATGCACTGTCTTCAATTCTTCTGGTGTGTCTCCTCCAAACTTCCTGAGGGCCAGGATAGAAATGACTGTCCCCATTTTTCTACCATCCAGAAGAAAGGACAGATCATGTAGATTCCTGCCTCAGGAGGCAGGAGCCCAAATTTCTTCATACAAGGGAGGAGACAGAGTTGAGGATGTTTGGAAGCCTTAAAAAAAAGTGAGGAGATATGCATTATCTTTTTACATTGTTCCTCCTCTCTGTTTCCCACTGTAAAATATTCTCACCCATATGCACATGTATTGAGGTCATCTGAGGCAAACAGTCTCTCCATCTTCTTGGAGTTGTTCTGAATAAATCCTTTTATACAAAAATATATCGCTCCCTCAAAATTGCTCAGTGGCAAGCAAATAAACCTGAGAATATGGATTTAAACTACTGATAACAATGACATGTTTCCATTTATGAAAGATTCTCCTAACTTTTGTGCTACAGTTTGTTTGTTTCTGTAAGAAGTTCATGCTGTTAGAGCACCTGTTTCTGTCATTTGAATGCTATCAACCTCATTTTTTTTATTATATTTTTAGTGCTCTTTCTCTTACAAGAAATTAGTGCATTTTAAATTAAACTGCATCTCTGAATTTAGTTTACTAGAATAGGCTAAGTCTTTTCTGGTTTTACTTTGCTCGTTATGCCTTTGTTTTATTTTATGGCAAGAGTCACAGTATAGATTAAGGCAACCTTTAATTTGTCTTCTTTTTAACAAAGTTATTAGACAGCATTTTCCCTTTCTTCTCAACTTCTTTCTTCTACAGTATTTATTTTAGAACACTGTGTCATAGACTCTTTCCTTGGCTGTTTTGGGATGTAAATCTTTTTAAAAGCTCTGTACTTGTTTCACAACCCAGGAATGTTTTTCTCAAGGAATAGGGTCATGCTTTTTTAGTATAATCGTCTAGAAAGATAGAGATCCTATCTCCCATTCTTTAAGAAAGGATACAATCCTAACTTTCCTAAAAGCCAACTAACAGCCTAGGAATGCTAATCACACTTACTGGACCAAGTCCTATAGTTCTTTTCTTTAACATGCTAAGAAGTAGCCATGGCTGTGTTTTAGGGGCAGGAGACCATCTCCAGGCTAAGTCCCTGAAAGCACATGTCTTTCAAGAGGATCTTCCCCCAAAACTTGAGGAACAGTACAGGATAGTTTTGAACTGGATTTACTGTGGACTTCAAGTGTGACAATCTGCTAGACATCAGCAACTTAGCTGTTCCAATGACTTGAAAAATGTCATTTTATGTTTCAACCTTTGGCCAGTTCTCTCTGGGCATTTATGGATTCTCTGTTTAGAGTACCCAGAATGTGCTGCACATTCATGCTGTTGGTGACCTATTATCATGTCCCCCCAAAATACTCTTTACAGCCTCAACTGCCCTCTGGAGACTGATGTGATGGATGTAATATACTGAGGCAGGCTGTGCTCTAAGACCATCCCACAGTGCAGAGTGCTGAGAAGACCTGGAGATGGCTGACATTGGCACCTGCCCCTAAAAACAAACACAGGCAGGTAGGATACATGGACTGCTGAACAAGATGCCCTCAAGTGGAAGTACTTCCTCTATTAGAACACTCTTGTTCCTGGCATTTTGAGTGTATTGAGAAATTGCAGATGGGTGGTTGCATCTCTCTCAGTGGTGTTTTTCACAACTGTGCGTATCTACTCATTATCAAAAGCATGTGTAGACTAGATACTGTTCTGTTTCCTCAAAGGCCTGTCCTTTTCTGCCTCCAGAACTTCACATAACCGATCTTGGCGTGAAATGACCAGATTTCTCTTCTGGTGGGCCCACGACTTCTCACGCAGTTGGCTTTGCTCTTGCAGTGTTGCTTCCCATGGGTCAGGAAGGGCCCATTCCTGCCCTCAGTTAGCCTCTGGGGAGGACCCTGGTGGGACTGTCTTTCATAGAAGTCATCTTGGACACATAAATATTCTCTGACTTAACATGGAACTATTTTTGTTTCATGTGTCTGTTGGATGGTGTTGATAAATCTTGAGTTTTTAATAGAAATTTTTAAATTCCATGAGAAAATTGCAACTAGTGGAAAATGTATGTGGAGCAATCATCTTGACTGAAACGTATATTAAAACGTGAGCAAGAAGGCTGAGGAGGTAGCTCAGTGGAGCAGAGCCTGTGTGGCAAGCACAAAGCCCTGAGTTCAATTCCTAATGTCAAAAAAGAAAATAGTAAAATAAAAATAAAAGAAGTATAAAAGAAACCACTTTTCAGCTTAATGGCCTGCATGCCAAGTGCAAGGTTCTGAGTTAGAACCATGGTGCAAAAAACAAACCAGAAAGAAACAACTTTTTATATGCGAAGTACATTTTAAAGGCTGTCGATGATTATCTAGTATCTTCATAGTTGTATTACACTCAATGAAAGTATTGTAAAGTTTAATGGTCAAGGTTATACAGAGAAGAAACACATGTAAAAATATTTTTATCATTATATGTTATGTTTGAAACCACATTAAATAATATAATGTTAGGAATTTAACTCAAAATATAAATAAGAAAGTAAAAGATGATTTCATTCAAAATCATTGATTGTTCTTAGGCTGCTAGAAAAATTTCATGAATTCTGGGTTAAATATTCAACAATCTTTTGAAAGTTTCTTAAATATGATTCATGCATATCATTAATCATAAATCAAAATATATAAATTTAGAAAATATTGAAGATGAAAAACCTTGTGAAAGTTTATGTTGAATGATTTTTCTCTCCTCAGTAATTTGCCTAGAAAAAATGATGAAGTTAAAAGTTTAGGGAAGGGCTAGGGAGATGGCTCAGTGGAATAAGTGCCTCCCTGGCAAGCGCAAGGACCTGAGTTCAATCCTCGGTTCCGAAAATAAATAAATAAATAAATAAATAAATAAATAAAAGTTTAGGAAATAAACTGAAATTTATTTGAATTAACATGACAAATAATTCATGGGAATGTGTTAAATGCACAAAAACATTTGGTGGTTTAGAAATTTCTTTCAACACACAAATTTAAAAGAAGCAGATATTGTATAAGAAACTTTCCAAATTCATCTATGAAATTAATATAAAATACATTCCTTGTTCACTAGTCAAATTTCAAGATAGATTTTGTGAGGTGTCAAATACATGTTGTATTCTTCAGAGTTAGATTAAATATATGATTTTATGCCCAAAAGCCCTCTATTTCAGTGAATACAGGAAAGTAGAATGATTAATTTATAGCTAAATCTGTTCAATTTATCAATAGAAGAAATAGATTTTTGTCAACAGGCATATAAAAATAAATATGCATTTAAAGAAAATAAATTCATATACTCAGGATACAAGGTAAATGGACTCGTAACTAACAACAGATTTAGTAATGCATAATTATAAGTAAATTATAAAGTCTCACTCACTATTGAATTGTACATTTATGCATGACCCTATGTGGGTATCTGTAGTGTACATAAATAGATATCAATGTCTCAAAGTTACCATCATGCATATAATTCAGTTTTCCTAGTTTACACATTAATATGCAGATATTCACATATGCCTCGTCTTTGGTTATGAGAAACACATGAATGGCAATGTGCTGATGAAACAATTTTGAAAATCATTAGGAAATGTGAATACTTTGGGTGCTACTCATCACTCATTTATGCCAAATTTTTCTACAAAATCTAAAAACATGAAATATGCGTCAATTTTCTGTTGTTAGAGCTTATGTATTAAATAAATACTGGAAAGAAGACTTGCAAGGAATATGTATGTCCATGTATATGTTCACTATTTATGATTCTTCCCTTAAACATATTTACTGTAAAAAATCACTGGGGCATCCCTAGACTAGTGAAATGTTCCAAGCATTAGACATTCAAATTCATTACTACAACTCTCCTTGTTTCTCATTCTTATTTCCATCAACTATTAAAAAGAAAATTCAGAACACTGAAGAAAAATACATACTATTCCTTATGCACCTTTATGTGGGTCTGTATTTTCATCAACCACACATGAGAGAAATATGAAATATGTTGTAGGCGGTTTATTTTTCAAGTTTTATGTTCATTTCATTCATGTATGAGATGTGGAGATTGTTTGAAAAATGGCCACCTATTTCAAATGCATAAATATGAACTGAGTGATATGTGATTTGAAGAATTTTTTCTGTGTAGAAGGTCTCAGGGCATATAGGAACTTGAATACTGTTATATGAAATCAGAAAGGATGACCATAACCTCAACTATAACTCAAGCCAGCTGCAGAAATCTGTTTCAGAGGCGGGTGCATAAATTATTTAAAATTTTAAATCTGCTAAAATAGGAAAGCTATGCTACAGTAAGTATAGGAGGTGAATAGCATAAGAAATAATGGGCAAAATTATCTAAGAAAATTTTCATAAATCTTTAAAAAGTACCAATAATTCAAGAAATCTTAAATTTTTATTCCTGTCTCTTTTTTATTATCTCTTTAAGAAAATTATTTCATTTGATTTTTTTAATGTATTCTTGCTACAGGGTCTACGGGGTCTCACTACACAGATTGGATTCATAGTGATCCTCTTTCAGCTTCCCAAGTGCTGGGATTACAGGCTCACGCCATCATGCCAGTCTCAGTAGCAGTCTCAATGTGTCCCAAGGATGGGGCCAGCTCAGCAAGCTAGGAAGCGAACTGTGGCCCCTACACCTACCTAAGCACATGCTTTAGTCCACTAACCTATCTGACTGACCCTAAAAAAAAAATTAATTTAAAAGAGTAATTGATATGACGTGAGGAATGGTACACATTTAGAAGACCAAGATGATAGGTATGCAAGCATGGTTTTTGCATTGTACATTGTTGTGCTCAATGTAGTTGCTTAGTTCACAGATACCAGGATACAGCAAGCAGTGACATTCAATCATATGTCCAATCTTGTATAACTATATCTATTAATCTGAGCAATGGATTTGATGATAAAAATAGAGGCTATATCATCCATTGTTAATCAGCTATTCTTGTTTTGAAAATCTATAACGAATACATTATTGTATGTTACCCTGTTTCTGTCTTTGTTTCTGATCCTTTTTCTTGCTTTTGTTTTTACTCTTCAAAATAAAATAAAATTATAATTTACAAAAACTAAAAAAAAAGAGTACCAACAATTTCTTTGACTCCAAAATCTTGTAACCAGTCTCGGAGTGGTGGAAAAAGCCTAGAACCCTGAACTCTGGAGGCTGAGAATACAGGATCATTGCACTCAAGACAAATTTGATTTAAATAGTCTCAAACAAACAAAATAATAATAACAAAAATAGTAGTAACTATAATAATAACAATAATAGTAATAATGAAATCTGTCACTAACAAACATCAATAAAATTTGCAGAAACATTTTTTAAGTGGGAGTTGTTTATTTCTTTTGTCACTGCCAAACATACCCCGAACTCCTACTCACCAGAAAGTTACACATTCTCTTATTTCTTTTGTCACTGCCAAACATACCCCGAACACCTACTCACCAGAAAGTTACACATTCTCTGCATTTCTCCTCCCTGACAACCTTCATCTGCTGAAATGTCTTTAAGAGCCCAACTGCCAATGAAGACGCAGCGTGTGTACCACTTTCCTTTACTTCCTACCTGTTCCGGCAGTCTCTAACGCAGGTTTGAATGTGGTCTTCACAAAAGACAACATGTTAAAGCTGCTCCGAGGAGCAGAGATAATACAGGGCAGAAGGTGGCCTTGGCCTTTCAGATTTGGAAAAAAAAATGGTGTTTGCACATGACAAGGTTAATATTTAAGTGCTATACACCACAAAATCAGTAAGAACATATAAGATCAATGTTTACGCCAAAACAACAACAAAATAAAACCCTTGTAAACAGGACAAGGCTGTTCTAAATACCACTCCAAAAAAAGCCACCCAGCCAGGGAAAGTGCCCAGGAAACGTCACCTGGGGAGATGTTTTCTTTCCAGCTCTAGGTATTTCCAGCTGGTATCAGAATCTCAGACCATAAAGAGGACAGAACTCTGTATATAAAAGAGGACAAAAGGACAATATTCTCAGAAAATTCAAAGACACAGAGGTTAGGTACAGGACCAGGGAGGACTTGGACAGGTGAGGTAAAGTCCAGGGAGAAGGAAGGTGCACCTTGGATCCCAATCTTACTGGCACTGCCAGGAGTACCAAGGCGCTGTGTCAGAACACCAGAGGCACAGTAACACACACAACCTTTAAAACCAAGGGAGCAAAAGCAGGCTGCAGGAGGGCTCTGAGCACAGCAACATACGAGGCTTTGGGTCCCAGGAAAGACAGGCTGTTTTTCTTACTGCCGCTGTTATTTTATATCTAGTCATTTTAATATTCAGGACACTACTCCTCAGACCGCTTTTCATGCCCATGGATTTAGTCACTGCTACTTGGAACAGGCAAAGCGCCTCCCGGGTTAACCAGTGTGGGAGGCTCTAGCTTTTCCATGCTAAGTATATTTTTCTTTTTGAATCATATTGAGGACAAACAGCTTCTGCAAAGTTTTGTTTCCCAAGGATTTGGGGTAACCCTATTAACTAACCAACAACAGTTCTTCAAGGCTGCTTTTATTACAAATACAAAGTGATAAGCTAATATTTTTTAAAAACAGTAGTTTTAAATTATTTTATAAGTTACACAATGGAGTGGCTACCAGATCAATGTAGTTTCCAAGAACATTTGAACCTCAAGATGGAAAGGACAAGTAAACATTCTTAGTGTTGTATAGGCCAAGAGGGGCCTGTAGTGAGCCTTAAGAGGGATCTCTTTGGGCAAGAGAAGAAAGAAACAGTAGGACTGCCATGAAGAATAGTAGAGAATCCTGCTATAAGGGGCCTGGGGCAGGAACGGGAGTGAATAAAGAGGGAAGACAATGAAATTTACACGGGAAGGAGCTGAGAGTCACAGCCCTGTGCCTCAGGCCTCCCAGCACAGGTCCCCTGACAACAGCATCACCTCCACGCTCCCAGGAGTGCTTTCACAGACTACCTATTTTCTTCCTCATTTGTGATTCATCTTTGAAGTCTTCGTTTTCTGGAACTGGGCTGCAACATGTTCCTGCTCTGATTCCTTACAGGAGATCCATATGACCAGGAGAAATAAAGGTTCCTCCTCTGATCCTTCCCTACTCTAAGGCTCAGTTGGGTGTCAGGAGGCTCGATGCCTGGTGCTTCAGCCTTCTTAGTGAGCTCCTGCTCCTTCCTGTATGTTTCTTCTTCTTGCTCTTTCTGCTTTATCTTCATCAGCTTTTCAAAGCTTTTTATTGTTGTTGGGTTTACAACAAACCAGTCATCAGCATGTACAAAGTTGACGTGATGCTTGACACCACTCTCTGACACCAAATCTTTCTGGCATAGAAGGCACTTTTATTTTCAGCCATGAAGGTTCCCAATGTACAAGAGCCAAGGTGAGCTTTAAGCCCAGACACACTACGGTAGACAGCCTCACAACCCTGGTTAGGACACTGAATGTGATGATACTTATTAATATCTGTCTTCCATTTGTGTAGTACTTCCTGGCTGAATGTAGGCAGCCCAAGTCAAGTATATTTTAACTTCCAGTCATCACATACCAGGTCCTGGAGCACTTTTCCTCCGATGTCACTCCTTGGCCAGTTCAACAGATACCAGCTGCTGCAGGTGGCACACAGAGAACTTGGCAGGGCATCTCAGAACTTGCCCCCAACTCTCAGCTTCCAGATTAATTTCTTTTAAGCAACCTGACTCTGGAAAGAAGGAGATAGGCACATATGCTGACCTCAGGGGATACCCAAGACTACCCTTTGACCTATACAGTTTTTCAAAGTGGTGACATTTTAAGGTCATCTTCTCAAGCTTTGTAGTCTCTTTGCCTCACTTTCTAATGTGGTATAGACATCCCATGATTCTGGTGAAGGTACAACTCTGTCACATGCACATAAGTTTTTCCAGTCTCTTTGGAACTGTTCAGAGCTATTCCCTCTGACTTGGCTCATCAATTTCATCTCCAACTTTTGAAATGGGCAAACTATTATGATTTGCCATGACACGATACCTAATCCCTGCTAAGGAATGCAGCTGTTTCCCACAATGATGAGAAGTACACATTTCCTGTTTACAGTTGTCTATGTGTTTCTTCAAACCCTCTATCGTCTTCCTCCCCACTACCTGGCAGGTAGGACAGGAAACACTGCCTTTCTGCACAATTTCTAGGTACCACTGTTCCTCCAAATTGCCTGCTGCATAAACTGATGATTCCTTCCATATTTGGCAAGCCTGGGGTTTGGGATTAGGCTTAATTTTAGGCTGTTGTCTCCACCCATAAAGTTTATGCTTCTTCTGAAGAAATTGTCCATAGTCTTCATCCTCCTCCTGCCGGGGTTTCCTCTTTCCTTTGGCAGACACTCCACTTGACCCTTCAATGTGAGAAGAAGCTTGCTTGACCTTCTTCATTTTCCTCCAGTATGAAGATTTTGGGAAGGATCTTTGGAAATTATTCACTTGTTCACATGAAGAGGCAGATGAAGAACCACTTTCCAGTCATCATGAGGGATGAGGTACTGGAAACTGTTGTCCTTTGTGGGGGAGCACTGGGTCCTGTTCTTTGCTCCCACAATTCTGGTGCTCCTCTGCTGCTTAAATGATGTGGGTCCCAGGGTGGCAGAGACTGAACCGAGTCTACATGACTTCACTCCCTCTCCATGCCTAACAGTTTCACCTGAGGGCTCCATCCAGAAGATTGTGCAGGAACTTGATTCTTAAAACAAGTAGCTTTTACTTTTGTATTTCATTTTGATGAAAAGGATATGGGATACCATTCTTTTATCTTTGATTTGTTTCCTGATTTATTTTAAAAAAGATTTTATATTAATTTCTGATATGAAATAGAGTGCTGAATGCAGAAATTACGCTTTTTGCCTCTGCTAACTATGCTTAAGCAGACAAGTGAATCATAAGTGCATAAAATGCACACATTAAACTAATGATAGCATAACATTTGGGAAATATAACAGGAAAAATTAAGGTAAAATGTACCTACCACTAAGCATCAACATTTTTTAAATTGTCAACAAATAAATAACAATATGTTGAAATGAAAATATATGATGGTTAGCCATGTCTTTATAAGAATTCACTGATTAAAATGTGCTTTTCATTATTTTCATAACAGGAATATTAAACTAGAGAAGAATGAGAAGCAATAGTAGCCAAAATGCTGCATGGTTTATTTATGTAGCATGTTTGTCTCACCAATTGCTTACAATGATTCTTTTATTCCTGTTTTATTTATAAAGAATACAAAAATAGTGATAGAAAAAAATTAGAAATGATACAAGAATTCACTAAATAAAGAAATAAGAATTCAACAATGGTTGTGATATTACATGACACTATGGTTAAATTAGTTATTCAGAATACCAGACATAAATGCATAAGATTTGTTTAGAGAAAAGAGCGTATAGAACTCCAAATAACATCAATCTAATTAAAACCACCCCTAGACATATAATAATCAAGATCCCAGAAATTCAGCATAAGAATAAAACACTAAAAGCTGGAAGAGAATAGAAACATCACACTTAAAGGAAAAACTATGGTAGGTCTCTCTTCACAAACCATCTAGTCAAGAAGAGCATGGAGCAAAGTACTACAAGTCTTACAAGAAAAGAAATTCATACTCAGACTGATGTAGCTTGCAAAACTCTCTTCAACTTCATTGGAGAAGTGAAATACTTCCATGACAAAGAACAACTAAAGAATCTAATGAAGACAAAGAGAACCCTATACTGTCTACTAAAAGATATTCCACAGAGGGACCAAAATGACCACGGCTCCACAAATGAGAATGGAAAGAACACACCAAATAGGGCAAACACAGGAAAAAAACATATACGATAGCAGGTAAATAACGTGTCAATCACGAGGCAATACATTTCAATTCATCAATTAAAAGAAGTAGACTGGAAGAATGGATGAGGAAGCAAAATCCAACAACATTCTGCATACAAGAAACACACTTAACTCATAAAGAAATTCATAGGCTGAAAGTCTAAGGATGGAAAACAATACTACATGCTCCAGTACCTCAGAAAAAAGCAAGGGTAGCAATCCTGTTCTCAGACAGTCTTAAATTAAAATAAGGAATGATCAAATGAAATAAAGATGGCCACTACATACTGGTTAGGGGAAAAATACAAGAAGAAGAGGTAACAGTCATAAATATGTGTGCAACAAACATGGGAGCACCAAAGTATATAAGACAAATATTAAGGGGGCTGAAAAATCTAAAATCAATACCACAGTCTTAACATGGGACCTTAACACCCCCTTATCCCAAAAATATAGGTCAAGCAGACAATTAATTAGCAAAAAAGTAACAGAAGTAAATAAAACCTTTGAACAAATAGACTTAGTGAACATATACAGTGTTCCACCCAACCACATCTGAATATACATTCTTTTTGGTTGCACATGGTACATTTTCTAAAATGGATCACTTACTAGTCCATAGGTCATGCTTAAGTACATGCAAGAACACATAAATTATCCCATAATATTATCTGACCACAGTACAATGAAACTGAAAATACATGACAAAAGAAACTGCAAAAATACATAGAAATTAAACCATAACCTCCTCAGCAACCAATGCATTACAGATGAAACTAAATATCTACCATTTAATGAAAATTTATACACAACTTATTGGAATTTACTGGATGTAATGAAAGCAGTTCTTACAGGGAAATATGTAGCAATGAACTTAAAAATTAGGAAAACAGAACAGGAACAAATAAATACCATAATGCTGCACCTGAAATGTCTAGAAAAAGAAGACCAAATGAAACACAAAAAAAAAGAATAGGGAGGAAATCATAAAGATTAAAGTACAAATGAATGTAATCAAGACAAAGAAAACTACACAAAGAAGAACTGAATTAAAAATTTGGCTCTTTAAAAGACTAAATAAAATTGATAGCCTCTTAGCTCACCTCATCAAAAAGAGAAAAGAAAAAATTCAAATTCAAGTAAGAAGGAATGGAAAAGGGGAAATTATGATAGTCCCTTTGGAAATTCAGAAGATCATCCATAAATACTTTGAAAATCTTTACTTTCACAGAATCGAAGACACAGAAGAAATGGACAGATTCCTGGAAAGGTACAAATGACTGAAACTAAATTAAGAGGATTAAGAACACAAAAGTACCCAATAATAGTCAATGAAACTCAAAATGTATTAAAAAAAACTTAGTGCCAAAGAAAAGCTTATGTCCTGATGTGTTCACAGATAAATTCTACAAGAAATTTAGAGAATATATAATCCCAATACTCCTCAAACTCTTCAATGACATTGAAAAGGAAGCAATACTCCCAAAATCATTCCAGGAGGCAAATATAATACTGATATGAAAACCGGAGAAAGATGAAACTTAAAAAGAGAACTATAGACCAATCTCCCTCATGAACATATATGCAAAAACTCTCAATATTTCCTAGCAAATAGAATTCAGCAAATTATCAAGAACATTATGCAGCATAACCAGGTAGGAGTCATCTCAGGGATGCAAGGATGGTTTGACATATGTAAATCTAAAAATGTAAAATATGAGGACCGGCCAAATAGCTGGGCAGATTAAAGTGCCTTCCAGCAGGTTCAGGGTCCTGGGGTTCAATCCCAGGGCCTGCTATGCTGGTGCTGCCCTTGGGGCGGGCTAAAACAGCAATTGAGCCTGGGTGTGATGGCATTCTCCTGTAATCCCAGCTCTTGGGAAGCTGTAAACAGGCAGATCACTATGAGTCCTATCTAGAAGTGAGACCCTGAAAACCCTGTAGAGCCTACGCTAAACACACACACACACACACACACACACACACACACACACAAATAAAAATAAAAATGTAAAATACTGTATCAATACAATGAAATCCAAAAATCACATGATCATCTTAATTGATGCAGAAAAGTCCTTTGACAAAGGCCAACACTCATTCATGATCAAATTCAAATTTAAAATTTCAATATATGGCTTCTACCTGAATCTGATGAAAGCCATTATGACAATCCAACTGCAAACATAATACTAAATAGGGAAAAAGTGAAGTCTTTTACTCTCAGATCTGGTACCAGAGAAGGATGCCTTTGATGTCCGTTCCTATTCAATATAGCTCTGGAATCATTGCATAAAGCTATTAGAGAAGATAGAGAAATGAAAGGAATAAGAATACGTAAAGAAGAAGTTAACTATCATTATTTGCAGATGACATGATACTGTACGTGGAAGACCCAAAATACCCAACCGAGAAGCTTTAGATTAATACACAAATGCAGTAGCATAACAGGATACAAAGCCAATGCACAAAAGTCAATATCATTCCTTTACATAGATAACAAACACACTGAGATACAAATTGGAGAAATAAGACCCTTTGCAATATCACTGTGCAAAAAGAAATGCTTAGGAATTAATTTAATTAAGGAAGTAAAAGATCTATTAAGGGCTGGAGAGATGGCTCAGGGGTCTAAAGCACCTACTTGGAACAAGCTTGGAAAAGCACAGGGACCATGGTTCGATCCCCCAGCACCACATGCCAGCCAGCCGCGCCCCCTGGTGGGCTGAGCTGGACACACACACACACACACACACACACACACACACACACTAAATAAATGTTAATTTTTTTTTAAAAAGATCTATTCAGTGAAAATTATAGTACTCTGAGAAAAAGAGATCAGAGGATTTCAGAAAATGGAAGATATTCCATGCTTCTGTATATGAAGAACCAAGATTGTGAAGATAGCCATACTCCCAAAATTGTTACACAGATTTAATGCAATTCCTATAAATATACCACCAACATACCTCATAGACCTAGGGAAATTATTCCTAAAATTTATTTGGAACCAGAAAAAACCTAGAATAGCAAAGGCAATTGTAGGCAACAAAGACAAAGCAGCAAGCATTACAATCCCTGACATGAAATTATATTAAAAAGCTACTGTGGTAAAATCAGCATGGTATTCGAAAAAAACAGACCTGAGGATCAATGGAATAGATTAGAAGATGCAGGTACAACTACAAACATACTCATCCATCTTGTCTTCCACAAAGGGACCAAACATGCTTACTGGAAGAAAGGTAGCCTCTCTGACAAATTTTGCTGGAAAAACTGGCTCTCTACATCCCGAAAACTAAAACTTGTCCCAGATCTGGCACCATGCACAAAACTAAAGTGAAAATGGATTAAAGATCTAAATATTAAAACAGAAGCACTACATCTCCTGGAAGAAAAAGTAGTATGAAGATATAGGGGTAGGCACACATTTCATGAACAAGTCAAACTACACGGGAAATACTTGAATGAATTAACAACTGGGACATCCTCTTATTGAGAAGTTTTTGCACTTATAAAGAAATTACCAACAAAATTACAAAAGAACTCTAAAATTTGGAAAAAAATCCTAAGAATACCTCAGACAAAGGTCTTCTATCGAGAATTTATAAAGAATCAAAAAATATTAGAGCCCCAAATTTTAAGACCCAATTCAAAAATGGGCATCTGATATGAACACACTTCTCAGTAAAATAAATCTAAGAAACAAATAAATGCATAATAAAATAATCCACATCACTAGTCATTCACAAAATGTAAATTAAAACAACGCTAAGATACCATCTCACCCTCAAAAGAATGGCTGTCATAAAGAAATCAACCATCAACAAATGCCAGAGAGACCTTGGGGAAAAAGGAACCCTTCTCCACTTCTGGTGGGAATGTAGTCTGGTGCAACCATTATAGAAATCAGTGTGGTGACTCCTCAGAAAACTACTACTGCCAGTCTGATTCAATCCAGCCATCCTTTTTCTGGGAGTTTTCCCAAAAGAACTAAAAATATCATATCATAGTGATATAATGTGCACCTATGTTTATAGTTGCATGTTTGTGATAGCAAAATCTTGGAAACAACCAAAATGCCAGTGACCTGAGGAATGGATGAAAAAGACGTGATGTTTTGACACAATGGAGCATTAGTCAACTATAAAGAAAAATAAATTCGAATACTTCATATATAAGTGGATGCCACTTGAAGATATACTCACAAGTAAACCAGACCCACATGTGTAAATATGGTATAGCCTCCCTAGTGTAAGAACTCAAAAGAAGAAATGAAGATTGAAAGGTATAACACAGTTAAATGCAAAGCTAGAACATAAGGATTAAGCAATGAAGAGACAGAAAGGAGAAAAGTTAGGAAATATGGCAGGGGAATACCATACATTTGTATGAACAAGATGGTTAAGGCAATAGTCCTAAGAATCTCCGTCAGAATCTCTTCCTTGACTAACTCTATATGCTGATACCTGTGAACTAAGCAAATACACTGGGGATAATAATGTGTAATACTAAAACAATGCTTGAAATACCTGTTATTTTGCCCTTCTAAATGTGTACTCTTTCTAATATTGTATCAATTGTTGCTATAATCTTTTTAAAGTGAATGTTTGTGAAATGAAAAGATAATAAAAGAAAATAAGAGACAAGAAAAAATGTCATAGGATTATCCTACTACAATGTTGTATATGGTTAGATTTCTAATTTTCTGTGTAAAAATGTGTAATTGTTTATTTCCACCTTCTATAGGGGTCTGAATTTTAGAATATTCATGGTTGTTGGAAAAAAGCAGTTCCATGATATGTCTAAGGCATTTGATATTCAGACAGATAGTGATGTTAAGCTCAACTGCCTCTGTTACACTGTAATAATATCATTAAGCTTCTCTTCAAGATGTTTAAGCACTGAAGTTTCCAGACCAAAATTTAGAGAAGTAGAGGGCCTAAAAAGAGTAGCCAATAATTTGGTCTTAGACCTTCAAGGTCAATGACGACTCAGGTCATAAGAAAAACTGCTGTGTCAAGGACTAACTAATCAAGAGAGGGAAAGGAGAAGAGCTAGGAAACATGACAATGTCAAGCCATACAGTTATATGTAAAAGATGAGCAAGGCAATGATCCTGAGAATATTCAGAAGATTTTTTAATGTAGCAGTTAATTGGAAAGATTCTCACCCTGACTAACCATTTATACTGATACCTGTGAACTAAGCTACTGCAGTGCAGATGGTAATTTGTAATAGTAGTTTCATGTTTGGAGTGTCTGTCATTCTGGTGTTCTGAATATGGGCTGCTTGTTATGACATGCCAGTTGCTGCTGTGACGTCTCTTGGGTAGGTGGATGTTCAAGAAGAAGGAGATGGTGAATTAAAGCAAGAGAGAGGAAAAGGAATATTGTGGGACTGTCCTGCTTCAAGGTTGTATATGGTGAGATTTTTGGACTTATGTGCAAATAAGAGAAGTATATAATTCTTCATCCTATTTTTAAAATATAATCTCATTTTTAAATTTTTTTTTATCATATTATGTAGGGACTTAAAGTTCAACATATTAATACTTGATGAAAAATACCTGTTCCTTATTATGCCTAAGATGTTTGAAATGCAGAGAGATGGTGAGGTTAAGCTTAATAGCCTAAGTTGCTTGATAATAACAATAAGCTTGTCTTCTGGATGATTAACAACTTAAGTTTGCAGACCAAAATTAGAGAAAAAGGAGGGCTGCAAGAAAATCAACATTTTGGCCCTAGCCTTCTAAAGTCAATTAAGACTCAGGACATATGAGAACTTGTACTACCGTCATGTAACTCGGTAGTGTCCCAAATTTTCTGATCAAGGAGATTATGAGGCCAAAGAGGAAAGCGATCGATGAAGTAGAGTGTGCCTAAGGAGAGTCACATGGAGAGAAAACATTCTCTCAGGCTTTCACAGAGAGCACATTGGCCAAGCAATGGCTGTGACTCATCCACATGGCTGACACTGACAAAGCTTCTACAATCTGAGTTACAAGATCTCAGGATAAGTCCTGAGGGGATTTCACTGACCTTATCATACCCAAAAGCTACAACTCTTTTTGCATAGGTCCTGCCTTACCTTGGTCTTAACCATCCAGTAGAAAAGTATAAAAACAAAGTATAAGAAGTAAAGCCATGCTGTTAGGTTGAGCTTTGGGGGAGTCAGGTCAACAATTTCTGACATTGTCAGTAAAGTGGAAGACCCAATACTATTATAGGTTACTGGACTCTTTTAGAATATTTTGCTGAGTTTACACATCTATAATATTCAAATAACGGAACTTAACAAAAAAGGGGGTACAGATGAATGTTCATTTTGTGTCTGTGTATTCAAAGTGGTTAGGATAGATATATAGTTACATTCTCTTAATGAATAGAATGGTTTGTTCTAATGGTGTTTGTAAATAGGTTATCAAATCCGCATCTTGTACAGCAATTAACCACTAAGAAGAATGTATGCAGTGCGTTAATTATTGAAACTGTCCTACCGATTTGATTTGAAACTGTCTCATTGCTATTTGTTCATAAATAAAATTATGGCAAAAAATTAATTAATTAATTAAAAATCCACGAGGAAGAGAAAAACTGTGTTGTGATATTCTGTAACTCGAGGGTGCCCCAAATTTTCGGATCAAAGGGATTATGGAGCCACGGAGGAACATGACTGATGTTGTATAGTGTAACTAATGAGAGTCATCTAGGGAGAAAAAATTCTCTCAGGCTTTCACAGAAAGCAAATTGGTCAAGCAATGACCATGACTCATCCAAATGTCTGATACTGACAAACGACCTACAAGGTGCTGCCCATGGCTACAGTGTAAATCCTGAGGGGATTTGACTGACCTTGTCAGATACAAAAGTTATATTTTTTGTTATATAAGTCTTGCTTTATCTTGGTCTTAACCATCCAGCAGAAAAGTATAATCATGAAGTATAAAATGTAATGACATAGTAATATGCTCAGCTGTAAAATATTCAAGATGGCAACTTCTGACATTTGACAGTTCCACTGATAACCCACTACTATTATGAACTATTGGACTATATTGAGTTATTTTGCTGAATTCAAGTACCTACAATCTTTAGATTGGCTTCAAGTTTGAAAAGGTCCTTTAATATCTTCTCCAGAAATAGTTCCTCTAACTGCAGTGGAACACCCATTTCTGACAAAACAATATGAAAAAAGGGGATACATTGAGAGCCTTGAAGCTAGGAAATCAATCAAATATGTGTAGGTGGGACTTGGCCTAGAGCCTAGTCCTCACTCCTATGATGAACATTCTGTTTTGTTAAGCTTAGCTATCAGTTGCCAGGCAACCTAGTGTCAAGTGTTACTAACTTCAAAGATGTAAAGAATGGACCATTTTCTTGTGACAAAAAAGAGAAAAAAAGTATATATATATATATATATATATATATATATATATATATATATATTATATACATGTATATATGTATATGTTTACACAATAAAGTTAGGATATATAGCTACTTTCTCTTAGTTCATTGAGAATAAAGGTTTAAAATAATATTGTTTAGACAACATATCACGTCTCCATCTTGTCCTCTGAATAACTATTATGAAGACAACAATGTGCAATATATTAATTATTATAGCTATCCCCTAACGTGTCTTGAAACTGTTTCACTGCTACTGTATCTTATTTCCCATTAAAATGAATAAAAAAGAAACTATTAAAATAATCTTTATAATAAAAATAATGAAAAGCACAAAATAAAACAATAACAAAGAAGTTATGAGAAATTCATAAGAAAGATAAAATATTTACTTGTGCTGAAAAAAATATATGATTCACAATTTTGTAAAACATCGAAGGTATTTCTTTGGAATTGTAAGAATGGCTTGTATTTATTAAAAATGTTCAAAAATATTTTGTACAAATATTATTCACAATTACTCTTTAATTCCTGTGGTTCAAAATTTTGTGATCAATGTTGCTGACCTGAAGAAGAAATTTACAGATCCCACATAACTCCTCTGATGATATGAAGAAACCCATGTCACCAGCTGCTATAAATTACAAAAGGCCACAGGTACTCTGAGAGCAGCATCAGGTGTCTCCCCTAGCAGAGCTGGCGGGATGACCTCATGCATTTGACTTAAAACTGATATGAAAATTTAATTGCCCAAAGACAAAATTACAGGATATTAATTGTAGAAATAATTGACCTTTAATTGCAAGAAAATGTACACAATAAAATGAGCTCTACAAAAGCCGAAGACAGAATAAAAGCTTTGCAAAGTAAACAAAGAAACAGAACAATGGAAATCAAACCAATTGATGAATTTCTGGTTAATTCAGACTACCATTGCTTATTTTTGCTTTTTCTATGTGTTTATAATGCTGATCCAGCATGATTCTACTCTCCTATTTAAAAACAAATCTGGTCTATTTTTGGACTCATTACTTTCATTAAAGTTTGTGTTCAGATAGGCAGTATTTCGCATTAATGACTAATATGGTTTGATTTGGTCCTGGGGTCAAATCCAGGAGCTCAGTCAGAATCAATAGTCTTCCATAATTTTATCCAATACTTATTACCTGAATGAAAATTTTCATTATATACTAAATACATGATTTTATATAAAATGTATATTTTAATAAATAGTACCTGCTTTTCCAATGGAAAATAATTTTTTGTAACAGAAAGAAACCTATGTATTACCTTTGGAATAAAACTCAGGGAATGCCTTAACAATTATGAAATATATAACCTTTGACTTTGTGTGTCATCTTGTTAACTCACGTGAAACATGGAAAAATTGTTTTCCTCCTACAAAGAGTAATGTTGTGTCATAT
>NW_004524932.1:1115037-1118949 GCF_000260255.1 Octodon degus
CCCCGCCCCCTGGTGGGCTGAGCTGGCCACACACACACACACACACACACACACACAAATAAATAAATAAATAAAAATTAAAAAGAAAAAAAAACCCAACAAATAATCCTAATTCTATTTAATAACCTTCCCAAAGTATAAAAGTAAAGATACTGGTAATTTGAAAATGCCAAAGAAAAATTGTACAGGACTTCTTTAAAGGAATAGTGATAGCTCTTGACTTAAGGAAAGAAAAAAATCACATATTGAGGTTGCTAAGGTCAGTGGTACAAACAAATCTGCTTTCTGTGAAATGATAAAGGGGAAAAAGAAATCTGGGCTACTTTTGCTGGAGTACCACTAATGTGGAAGCTACGGTTCAGGACATGGTAAGTGCTTCGTTGAGATGGAAAAAGTGTTAGATATGGATAGGGCTAGGAAAAAGCATTGTATATTCACACACACACATGTGTGTGTGTGTGTGTGTGTGTGTGTGTGTGTTATTTTGTTTAGTTTTTTGAGACAAGATCATGCTATTTATTCCAAGTTGGCCCTGAACTCTCAGCAATCCTCCTGCCTCAGCTTCTCAAATGCTGGGTTTTTGTAATATATTCATGATGCATAATTTTAAATAATTTATATAATATTTACATATATTATATATGTTTTTATGTGTGTGTTTGTATCTCTCCTACATTTGAAATACTGTCTTCTAAACAATATTTCTGAAGAGGCTGTACATTTCCCAGGAATGCCGACATTGCTTGATGTATTGCTGACAGGCTTGATCACCACCACTAGGGATGGACAGATTTTAGTGCGGCACAAGTGAACACATAGGATTTAGTGTCTTCCCAGTATTAAGTCTCTGCTTCAGAGACCAGGCTGGTCTCAATTCTGTGATTTTGATAATATACTCTCTTTTTTGTACACTGCCCTAGTTCTCGGGTAGGGCAGGAGTACCTTGTTACAAGACACATTGAAGAACAGGTATGGCAGTGTCTTGCCTCAGATCTGTCAGCACTGCACTGCCTCAAATCCAATTAGATTCCCCAAAGGCAGCCAGGAAATTTGGCAATTTACAATAGTATGTGGAAGTTTGGAGAATACTGTGTATATGAGACACAATTTTCCTAAACTGTAATAATAAAGATCATAGGATCTTTGCATTGATTTTATGAGTCAAGCTTGGGCATACTGTGATTATTTCTACTCTTGTTTTCTGGCTGGAGCAGATTCACCTGAGGGGAGTGAATGCCAACAAAATAGGCAACATACATGGGCTATTACAAATAAAAGAAAATCACAGGTAGTGATGACCATTGGCATGTGCTTTTAAAACTAACCCTTGGCTAGAAAATCATATGTTATAAGTCAGAGTTGAACTATTAGATTTAGGTCCCCCAAACTGTAGTATGCTCAGAGACAGGGCTCCAAGAAAATGATTAGATTTGGGGCTACAGCTGATTTGATGTTAGGATGTGGGAATCTGGTCGGAAGTGCACTCACTGGAGGGTTGACCTGAAGGAGCACACTCCCCTCCCTGGATCCTCCTTCCTGCTTGCCTGTTTCCTGAGTGTCCTGGTGTAAGTGCTTCTCCTCACCCCAGCTGTTCCACCAAGCCCCTTTATCCTTGGAGCAAGCAGAAGGGCAAGGACTGAGTGGACCCTGGGACTCAAATCTCTGGGACTGTGAGCGCGTGTAGTCCTCTCCCCTTTTAATCTGCCGATATTTATTTTTTTCCCAGACAAGAAAATGACTATGAGTCAGTTTGAAAAGAAATTTGCTTAAGCTTACATAGCTAGAAGGTTAAAATATGTGGAAACAGTTACTCAGCTTCATATTCTGTGCTTTTACCCACCGTGTCAAACTTACAGAACAAAAATATTTATTATATATTTCCTAAATGAAGGACGATAGAATTGTTAAGTCCACCTAGAATAAAAAATAGGTATTTTTCTCAATGCGTGTTTGTTAAATGATTTATTGTGATTTAAGGCAAAATATAATTTTACTCAGATATTTGACATCAGCTACTTTTGTTTGGCTGCCTCTGGCCAGCACTTTATTTCACTATAAAGCTCTTTCCCAGAACAATTTTAATATTTATTTACTAGGAAAAGGTTTTGGAAGACATTATTTTTATGTCAAGAAAATGATTCTGTGCATTTGTGTACTACTTATGCAGCAGTGTGTAATTTTTTGTTGCTGTTCTGCTTTTTTATCCTTACTTTTATGTACTGCAATCTATTGTAGGGGACAAGATCAGAATAGGTGCTCATTTTCTACTATCAATTCACATATTTCTTACAGGATACAGAAAAATGAAAAAGTTTTAATTAACTGGAAATAGATAATGTATTATTTACCTCTCCTACCTTAACTTTGGAGACAAACATTTACCCTTATTGAATCCTGAACTTGAAACTTGAACCTGAACCTGAATTTCACATAAAATAGAAAATAAGTTTTTAAATACTGCATTCCTCTGTACTGACTGGCAATGAAACTGGCAGCGATAATGTTAATGGTCTGTGAATCTTTAATTACAGATAAATGTTCATGTTCGTGTCTGTCCTCTGGGCAAAAAAGGCAAACACATTACACCGGAAGAGAAGAAAGGAAATGAATTTATGCCTTAATGAACTGTGCGGCCTTATTATTCAGTTAATATGATATGACACTTTGACTTTGTACTGGAAACAAACTGGGAATACAAGGTCCGATTTGTATTTGGGGAAATTGTTTACACTGAAAATTTAGCCAGTAATTTGTCAGTTTTTATATTTCATGTCTTCAACACTCCCTTTTATGGCTATTTCTTTATATATTAATTAGTTTAAAGCAATTGCTTGAAACTTCAACATCAATTTTGCCTGTATTCTTAAGGGAAATTATTTATGGAAAAAAATCTCATTTTGTCATTTTGCTATACTTACTGCTTTTTGTCTGAGTTTTGCATTGATGTGATCTTTTATTTGAAATGCAAGGGAGAGATTAACAGTAACAAGCAATCTCAGACTTCACAGTTGATCCAAATGATAATGCCCTGTCCATTTAATGAGTACATTTCACTATGCTGCATAGTCAGATTTAACTGAGCATTTAATTCATAGTTTGTCACTCTTATTAGTTGCTTACTTTATATCTAATCCTCATACCCAAGCCAGAAGGTATTGATTCAAATAAGATGCCAAAATTCATACTTTGAAAATGAAATACCAAATATAACTAGTAGTTATATCATTAGGATTATTGATCTTATTGTTTATGCTGCAAGTATGATACTGTGTAAAAGAAAACTCATAATGACCAACAAAATCATGGTTGGACAAGTAAAATTTAAATTTATTGGCATCATAAATTGTCTTAAGGTTAACAAATATTAAGCACCAAGTTTTATTTCTACTAGAAGCTAAAAATGAAACAATAAACTATCGTAATGTTTCTATAACACCAAGTAGTATTTGGAGCTTAAGGATAAAGGGAGTAGTTTTCTTTTCTGAGTCTTATTTGCCAACAGTTACAGGAACTTGTGGTCCCAAATCGAAATAAGAGTAGCGCTGAGAAAAAAAATCAGAACGGAAAAACTAAAAGGTAATATACAAACAAGAATGAATATCAAAAAGATAAATTTAGGTGTCTGATGCTTTTTCACACTGAAGAGAGATTACCTCCTGTTTAAAATCAAGGAGAGTAAATATAGTACAGTTAAGCTTCTTTATTCATACACCATGTACTTCGTGAGTTCCCCTCTGTGATACACAGCTCTGAACTGCGAATCATTGTTATCATAAACTGAGCCTGTTCTCATTTTATGCAAAAACATAAAGTAAAATAATCTGCCAAATATTTATAGAACTAAAACTTATATTAAGTCCAAAAGTATGCAGAAGTTACTAATATATCTATGCCACTACATATCATAACACA